>NC_134482.1:46041727-46141928 GCF_964194025.1 Convolutriloba macropyga
TTGCTTTTTCCGTAAATTTACGCAATTTTTTGCCAAGTTTGCTCATTTAAAAAAATGTTTACGATATTGTTTTTGATTTTACAAGAAGAATGTTGTTGAGAAATATGTTTTGATTCAAAATTTGAGCCAAATTTTCTGTTTAATTTTGTAAAATTCGCTCTTTTCATCCAAAATGGAACAAAATAGGGTTCTTTAGTTTGCTTTTTTTATAATTTGCCGCATAAAGACACCCTTAAAATGCAGACAAAACTCTTCGTTAACTCCAAAAGGGCATTTTTTCCATTTCTTTTGCGACTGTTCATGAGATAAAATTGTGCTGGTTTTATGGTATTTTAAATCGATAATTATCCAAACTGTAGAAATTTTGTTAGTGAGAATTTGTTGTTTTGTCAAAATATCTATCTACCTGAAATTTGGATCTACCTGAAATTTGGCCAAAACAAATAGTTAAATAGCTAAAAAATAATGCTGAGTTTTGTAAAATTCAGTTTTTTTCATTAAAAATGGCACAAAATAAGCCTCTTTAGTCTACTTTGTTTAGTTTTGCTATATAGAGACACTTTTAAACTGCTGACACAATCTTCAATATTTCCAAAAAAGCCGTGTGTTTATTGCGCTTCTTTTGCCAGTGTCCGTGAAAAAAAATTATGCTGGTTTTTTTGGTAATTTAACTCGATTATGATACAACATGCATCTTTTTTTAATGATATATTGTCTGTGTTGTCAGAATATCCATTTTCATAATAGTTGGAAAAATTACGTATTTTTTATGGAAAAAAAGCAGGGCTAATTAAGGTTTAATCGTTGATTTATACAGTTCAGTATATTCTGATTACAATCAATCGCTGTCGTTCTCGTTTTCTCTCTCTCTCTCTCTCTCTCTTTCTCTCTCTCATTCGAAATTTATTCGTTATTTCCAACACTTTGAACAAAAATACGGCACTTAACAAAGCATTTATCAATAACAAAAATTTTCTCGCAAAAATCTGACTCTCAGTTTCTTCAGCCCAATTTTGGTTATGCTAAAAACGCTCATGTTTTTATGTTGCCGTAATTTTCTTCATGTGAAAAGTACTCCCTAATTGATTGAGACCTGCTTCCAATTAACAGGCCTTAATTGAAAAGAAACTTTATAGATTAAAATAATTTCGACTCCTTTCATTTGGAGAGACACTATATACTCAAATTTTTCTGTGTTCGGTCAATTTTGGCCGATCTATATATTCCACATAGGGGGTTGTGAGTTGTATAATTCGAAAACCTTCCCAGTGTAGAATATATCACTAAAAGATTTTTTGTTTTTTTTTCACGTATTGGTCGTAGTATAAATGTTTGCGGAAAATTTATTAAGATTGGCGAGTGTTGCTGAATTATTTGCTCCAAAATGTTAGATAAAAATTTTGTTTAAAATTTGTAAATTTCAGACTTTCATTAGAAAAGGCATGAAAGAAGCATTTTAGTCCACTTTGTTTACATTCGTCGTTTTAACACACATTCAGACTGGTGACACAACTTTCGTTATTTCCAAAGAAGCCTATTTTTATTTAATTTTTTGCGAGTGTTCGTAAGACAAAATGATGCGGGTTTTTCAGTTATTTGACTCGATAATTATCCAAAATGTGCATCTTTTATTTTTGATGTTTTGTCTTTTTGTCAAAAAAACTATATTCCTAATACTTTGAAGATTTACGTGTTTTTAATTGACGAAAAGAATAGCAGGGCTAGTTTGGTCTAATCCTTGTTTTATACAGTTCAAATTTTTTTCGGATTGTAATCCATCGCTATCTCTATCTGTCCTTCTCTTTCTCTCACTGTTTATCTCTCTCCGGACTTATTGACAGCAATTTGAAAACAATCTGGCACTACACAACGACTCTATCAGTAACAACAACTATCTTCTCACGAAATGTGGCTCTCCCTCTCTCTTGCTATTGCCTAATTATGGTTGATGCTAAAAGCGCTCCTGTTTTTGTGTTGCCTAAATTTCCCTCAACTGAAAACTACTCTTAATCTGATTAAATGGCCTTAAATCAAGTGAAATTTTCCATCAACTAAAGTTGTTTCGACGCACTTTATTTGGGGACAAATTGAATATTCCGAATGTTGTTTTTGTTCAGTCAATTTTGACGGAGAAATGTATTCAAAGTAGAGTGTTGTGAGTGGTATCATTAGAAAGACTTTTGAGAGCAGAATATATAATTAAAAATGAATTTTTGATTTTCTTTTTTTCCAAGGAGTTAAATATGTTGAAAATTTTGTCAACATTTTTGATTTTTGTTTTGTTTTTTTTTTATTTTAACGCGATTTTTTTCCAATTTTGCATTTTTTGCTTTTTATGTTAATTTTGTTTCTTTATGATTTGTTTTATCTTAATTTCACGTTTTTTGATTCCTTTAATGTGATTGCAGAATAAAACAATCCAAATCCTAAGGAGTTTCGAGGAAACCTATCTAGTTTTTTTTAGTCCAAAGCGTATGGTCGTTTTGAATTTTATAAAAATAACAATGGATTATTTAGCGTCGCCAATTTTTTTTTTGCTGACCAATTTTCAGCTGAAAACGAGCCAACACATGTCACATTGTCCTTCTTATTGATTAAATTGTATAACTTACAACGAGTTTCCACAATGAACTAACATTTTTTGGACTTTTTTCCATTTTTGAAGTGTATTTTCTTGTCTTGTCACATAATTGCCGTTCAAAAGACGAAAAAATTGAACAAGTTATTTTTTGCAGTGAAGAGATTATAGTTTTAACAGCTTGTTCACTGTCTTCTAGCAAAACTTAATGGATTTTTTTTAATATTCGTTAATATTTGGCGGTTTTTCTTGTTGTCGAATGAAAAATTCTGGATGATTGCAAGTCTTAACGGCTTCATCTGGGAGAATGTGGGAATGTATTTACTGATTTCATTTGACAGCTAAAGTTTTTTCATGACTTTAACATCAATTTTTTTTAAAAAAATGTAGATGTATTTTTAAATTGGCAATTTGTTGTTGTTTTTTCCTAATCGATTATCACATAAATGTTTGTGGCGAATTATGCCTATATCAATCGAAAATTATGCCCAATCGAAAATGCCTAATGTTTTTTATGCTTTTCTTTTTGTTTTAAAGGCTTCGACACCGGTTTCCTGCAAGAATTTAACTTCTGATTTTTGTATGTGTTTGTCCTTTGTTTTTGTAGACGTATGATTTATTCTGAAAATTGAAAGATCCAATTGGGTTATTTGGTGAAATAAATGAACCCCGTTTATTGTTCTCATTGGGTATCTATTGTTATTATGACTTTGTTTTTACTAATTTTGAAGTATGCAGATGCATTTTTTAACTTCGCCCCCTTTTGTTCAATTGTTACCTAGTCCCATTATTCAGAGGTGAAATATTGCATTACTACTCGTCAAGGAAGGAGCAATTATTTATATAATTTCTTTATTATTTTCTTTACAGAAAAGTTATTGTTTAGCGGCGTCGACTTCCTTTTTTTTCGAAAGCTTTGATTTAATTTTTTCGTTTTTCGTCTTTTTTTGTAAACTTTCGACATATTTAGGACAATGATAAGTATTAACGTCTTCATATGGAGGTACGTATATTTATAAACCTATTTAAATATTCAAGTTGATGTCTAATGCTCTTCTTTAATTGAATTTTTTTCTCGAAATGTATGACTGTATTTTTGAAAGGTGCGGTTTTCGCTCTTTTTTCTACTTGTTACCTTGTCTCATTTCATAGTCGTGTCCTATGTTTTTTCTAGTGGAATGCAAATTGATTAGTTTAGTAGTTTATTTGAAATTTTATTGGTTACTATTTTGACTTTGTTACTTTTTTTTCAATAAAATGGACATTGAGTTTTTAAATCTAAATTATTATTTGATTTTGGTTTTTGTCTTACATCGGGGTTATTTTAATGGCAGGTATCATCGGCCCTATAATGTGGCATTATTTACTTGTCTAGGTGATTTCAGGTGAAAACATTTTATTTACTCATGCACCAACTGTTTGAACAGTTTTTTTAGTTTTTGAAAGCTTTTTCTATTCTTCATTTGGTAGACAATTAAACAAAAAATGCGGGTGAGCGGAGTTGGGACCTTATGTGCAAATGCAACTTACTCAGCCTTCTTGTCTATTATCAAACTTATTAAATTTTAGTTAGTCACAAGTTAATTCTCCATGCCTAATTCACTGCAAGTTTTTTTATCTCAAAAACTAACAGCTTATTTTGCAAGAAATATCAGAGGATTTATTTCAAAACTGATTATGGCATCCAGACTGCCGAAACATGTAAAGAGCTTTCAAAGGAGAACTTCCGTTCACTTGCGGCTACAAGTATGCTTTAAAATTTGACAACCTTAAAGTTTGCTATGATAGAAAACACTTACTTGAATTTCCGTATAAGGTAATGCCAGTTTGTATTCCTAGTGGTATGTAAGTAGGGATCTGTTAATCTATTTGTAGTGTATTGAGATACTAAATCCAAATTCTAGCAAAAAATTTCGACAAATTTAATCCAAAAATTGGTACCCGTAGATGCTTTTACTGGTGCACAATGATAACCAAAAAAATCAAAAACTTTTTAGTAGTGGGTAGAAGAGGATATCGAACCACCCCGCTGCAGGGCTATCTGGGGCACCAGCAAACCCATTCCTATAAATGGCAATATCCAACTAACCACTCAACGCTAACGCGTATTCGTGCTTGATTGGATACCCCCTCTCCACACTTCTTGTGAAATGAGACAATTTTGGATGGTTTTTTATTCCATTTATATAGGGAAATAAAGCTAACGCGTATTCGTGCTCGATTGGATAACCCATTCTACCCACTACTACAGTATTGGATATGTCCACTACTACTTATACATATTACTCTATATTCACATTCTTATACATTTTAAAATTATCATTTCTTGTCTCACTTAGTGCAATCCACTAGTACAGAGTTAAGCTGGTAATTAACCGTTATCAGAAAGAAAGTTTGGGTTCTATCCCCACTGACTCCATTGGACTTAACCAGATAATGGTGTAACTAATGAGACCGTGTAAAAAGCACGTAAAACCAACTTGCGAAAAAACTTTAAAAAAAATAAATTACCAGCTTAACTGTACACTTTTACGTTAAATCTTTCGGCATATTCCTTGAATCTATTTTTGGTATGTGTATATCTATATCTATGAAGATAAATACATAATCTACACTAAAAATTTTTAGAACTAAATCCACTGATATGTTGATTAACATTGCACATTATACAAGTTATATATTGATTTGGATCATTATAATGTATATTCAAAAGATTAATATAATCTCGGTTCTTGAAGTAATCTTTACAGATATAACATTTAAATAAACTCTCTAAACAGTTATCACAACATTTTCTGCACGATTTATTTTTACAACTATCACATTTTACAGATGTATACATTTTTAATTTTTATATTTTCAAAAAGTGAATTTTTATCCTTAAAAATAAAGGTGTCTAAAGTAAAAAACGTAGTGTTTTGTTATATTTGCGATTTGGCCTTTGGAACAAGGAAACAATTTATCAAACACAATTGAAGTGATGAACACTTAAACAGAGTGAGAAAGGAGTACGAGGATGACGTGAAAGATGAAAATATGGAGAGGGTTCATGATCCACTTAAAACTAAAACTGAAACCTCAGATGAAACTATGGAGTGGGTGTATGATGCAGATGAAAATGTTTACATTCTCATTCCTAAAATTAAAACTAAAGACAATACTAAAGCAAAAACTGAAACTGAAACTAAAAGTAAAACTAAAACTAAAACTGAAACGATAACTGAAAAACGATACAGATGAAGATGATTACTTTCTCAAACCCAAAGACAGTGCTAAAACTGAAGCCGAGCCCAAAATTGTAGTACCATGCTGGGTATGTGGCGAAAAGTTTAAAAATGATATTGCCCTACAAACTCACATGAATAAACACTGGAGAGGGAACATAACCTCAACTATTGATTATGATATTGAATCGAGCATTAATCAACGACGGCTGTATATTACTTAATCTGATAATGAGTTTATCGAAAATATTAATGAACCAGTAGATTATATATTAGATGATTTCAAACCATTTAAATATTCTGTTACTTTTAGGTACAAAAGAATATTTTGTAAAGATTGCGTAGTACTTTGGAAGACTAAACGCATGCTGGTTTCGCCAACTAATTTTTTATTAATTCACTCTTGTTTTTGCTAGCCTGAGGATATTGATTTCAAAGGTATTCAACAACTGAGCTATAAGCTTTGCAATTTTTTTTCGAAATTTTTAATTAGTTTCGGTTTTTAATTTTAAGTGGTCAAAACGACGTTTTTCGAACTCTTAGTGAGATTCTTGCGTCGATTTTTGTATCGTGATTTTGGTTTTGAAGACAATATTATCATAAAACTTCTTTACCATCATTGGTATTTTGTGCTTATTTTAACTTTTCTTTGGACAATTTTAGTTTTTTTCCTGCATTGTTTTGTCTAGTACATTCAATCATGATTTCTCTAAGAGGGCAAGTTTTATATTCCCGCTTTTTGTGTTTTTGATACGAGGCATTGGGTTTCAATAGTTTACCACCAAATAAATCTGGGTTTTAAATACGATTATTTTTGTTTTTCTAAATTTGTTAAATTAGCTTTGTATATTTGACGCATAGCTTTCAAATTGTCTGTTGACCGGGCCAATTATTAAAAAGTTTTTTTCTGTAAATACTTTGGATTGTAGTTGATAACTTGTCCAGCTATGTTTCATTTTTACCTTTTTTAAATTCAAAATTAGATTTTTTAAAAATATTTTTGATATTTTGACATGACTTCCTCTCTTCTTCAGTTAATTATTCTTTTAGCTCAATCTTTATGATAATAAAAAAGTAGGTGTCATGAATTCAAAACCTGACCTTTCCCATCATACCTCCCGCAAAAATATAGACAATAACTTGGGCTGGTAGGGGCTGGGCTATACGCCCTATGCTAACGAAGCTGGGATGGCGGCCTTTTTCTTGAACCGAAAAGACCCGTAAATTATTTCCAAACTATGCAAACCTATTTTTTTAAAAAATAGACGTCATTATCAGGCACAAGAAGGTGTGTGGCTAAATGAGCAAGACGTCAATTTGCGAACTGTGATCCCATGGCGACAGAATGGAGAGCCAAACGGGGGGAGAGCCCAGAATCACCTGAATCTTAACTGTGACCGGTGGACATATGAGGACAATAATGCCAGGCATTGGTACGAAGATCGGGAATCATCGCAAAGGGGTGCAGTGACATGCGACTTGAATTCCCCCTAGAATGAAACTTCGAATCCAACAAATTCAGATCTGTTTCCCAACACCCCTCCTCCCCCCCCCCCTCCCCCTCCCCTCCTCGGTGGTTGTGGTTTATAGCCCTCTATTATGTGGTCCTTCCCATTATATCTCGAACATCTTAGTCAGAATAAAAACGTATGCACCCCCACCCCAGTTACCCTATATGTACAATAATATGGGGTGGGGTAGGGGGGGGGGCTATATTTAGGGGGTATAATTTAGGGGTATAATAGAGGGAAAGACCACTAAAATTATTATTCTCACAGCCTCACAATTATAATTAATATCTGTAATGGTCAATCCCTGCTCTTATTGCATTATACTAACTGTTATCAGTGAAAACGTGAGCGTTGTATTTATTTTGTATTAGGCCGACATTTGAAAAATATTCACGGGAAAACAGTTCTCAATAAATAAAAAAATATATCTGCTGTAAATTGATCAATGAAAAAATTATTAATTGTAACCATTTTTCAGTTGTGCATTTGGTTTACAATTTCAATTATATTTTCAGGAAACAATTTGGGTTCCAACAATAAAAAGGGTTCCACCCAGCATTACGTTACAAATAGCGCAATCTGCAATTCTGAGACTTTTTAGGGCATATTGTAGACAACCGTGACAATACCTCAGCACATGCTTTCATTTTACGTCACTGTAGAACACGCTGAAGAAAAATTTGTTTACCATAGAAAGAAGTGACAAAAAAGCTGCGATTTTTCACTTATGTTTGGGATTTTGGCACTTATATTTACAGATAACGTAAATGTCCCCCCCCCCCCCAATAACATCCATTTTGAGCATTTAAGTCATCAAAAAAACTTTAGTTATCAAAAAATTTTGTTGTTCAAAATGATTTACTGCTTGAATTTGAATTCATTTTGTGAGAATACAAAAACTTGCATGCCACAAGGGCTCACAACAAGCTGTTAAAGCTTTATCAAGGGGCCCGGTAAAAAGCAATTATGCAATTATGATAATTCAAAGACATCAAAAAAATCTCACCATAGCAAGTCGCCATTATCAAGAATATAAGTTTTCAGTTGTTGGGAAAAAATTTGAGAACTCAGATTTACTGAAATATTTTAGCTTGAAGCTCAAAATTTTAGCTTGAAACTAGTTGCCTGAAACCCAAATTTAGAGACCTATTTACTCCTGTGAACCGTGACGTGGGCAGTTGCAAGACCGCCCGTTGTCTCAATAACCCGCAGTTAGTAATGGGAGGGATTTTTAATAACTTACCATTTGGATTTTTTTTCAATTCAGTCTAAATGACTCACTGTTGACTATCGCAGATATAGCTAATCTATGGATATCATTAACCAAAGTGACAAAATATTAGTAAATGTTGTCATTGTTGTCCACGATTGCTCAAAAACAGCTATCCTAACATATTTTTGGGATATTTCCAATTTTTAAACAAACTTGAACTAAAATTGCTTTGTCACTGTTGTCCACGAGCTCTTGCAGCTGTAACCTCAAAACATTGTCGACAATAAGATAACTTTTTCAGCTAAATATACCCTATAAATATACTGTCGCAACGTAATAAAAATTGTTGCAGATCATGAGTTTGATATTTTTGCATAAAATGTTTTTCAAAGATAAATTTCACATAATAATTAATTATTTAATTGAATTTATTTGAATGTGACTCAATACGTACAATATTTTGAGCTTAAGTCAAGAATTTATACCTGAATGGAGTTGGCTAGGTCACTGCTTCATTTGATCTGGTTTTGAATATTGATTTGACAAGTTTAGGTAAGTCAACTTAAGGCATTTAAGGTACGCTAAATTACCAAATCTAGTGTTAGCAAAACATTAGCAAATTTTTGGCATATTACGTTTTCTTTTCCCGGACATTTGTTGTTTATTTTTATTCCATCTTCTTATTTTTGGACTAATAGAATGTGATGGTTACATTTAGATGCCGGATTTATTCTGTTTCGCCCCCCCCCCCAATGTTTTTAAGACATCCATTTACAAATTATATGTTGTTATATAGCACGTTACTATGTTAAAAAAATAGCACATGCGCCTGGGGGTCATAAAAAATTTATGCTAACTAAGCTGGGGGGGGGGGGGGACAGAATAGCTCCTACATGCCCTTAAATGTCTTTCTGACTACTTTCGCTTTTTGACAGCAGCATGACTGTTCTAATCATCTGTACGCTGTGTGCTCTGTTCGCATTTTTTCTTTATCTGTTTTGTTCGATGCCTTGATATCAATTTTGTAATGCTTTTAATTAAGTTTGTAGCCCCGAATGATTTCTGACCGTTAATTGAACACAAAAAGATTTGGAATTTTGAGGTTTTGATTGTAAATTCAAATAAAAACTGTACAACATTTTTAAGGAGGTAAATTTTCACAGGGAAATGTTATGTGGGTTGCTTTCTGTCAACTCCTTATGATTTTGAAAATATTGAATTATTGAACTCGGAGTCATTTTAAGAGAAGCTTACTGCGATTCTTTTTGCTTTGAGTTTCACTATAAAATTTAAGTTTCGAGATCGAAGTTATGTAATTGATGAGAAATTGAAAGCATTTCCACTTATCCCGAGTCTTTAAAATGGTCTACATTTGGTGGAAGACAAATTGTTCAAAAACAACTACAACGCCTATCAAGACGTCAGCGGATATAATTGGACACTTATGTAACAAAAACATTGAAAGCTTGAAAAAAATGGCCAGTTATTTGACAAAAAAATCCGCAAGGGTTGAACGTTTAGGTTTAGGTGCTCGATAAAATTTCTGTTCAGCAATTTTGTTCAGCACCTGTTCAGCAATCAGCACAATTGTTTTGAGCATCATAGCTTTTTGAACTTGCAAATCGACATTTTCAGAGCAATTGTTATAAAATTTTGAATAATTTTCAGTATATATTTTTCTTACATAGATTCTGTACTTTAGAAAAGCAAAATTTATATGCTTTCAACACATCTAATAATTGGGGACCGCAAAATTGTGAGCAAAATTTTCCCAAATGTCAATTATAAGACGCACAATGATACTCGATTAAAACATCTTTCTCAGCTAAAAATTTTTTTTCAGCTCTGGCAGCGCAATTCTTTAGCAATCAATTTTTATCTCTAGCTATTAAAGTTCTTTAAAAAGCTGTTCAGGGCTTTTATCTGACAACTTCAGCGATTTTTCACTGTTTTGATGCTTTCGGAAGTTTTTAGTTCACTTAATACATCAAATATTGCGTATTGGGGTACCACTGGACTACTAGATAATGACGACGATTCTGAGATCTGGAAAATGACAGTGAGTGTTAAAATCTCGTTTCAACCTACCCGATTTGTAAAATTTTCCACTTTCGGGTTTTTAATGTACTCAGGTATTGGGTGCTGAAAATATTTTTTATGGATATATATATATATATATATATATATATATATATATATGTATGTATATATATATATATATATATATATATATATATTTTGAGAAATTAATACTTCAATTCAATTATAACTATTAAATACGATTATTGATTCAAATTAAACACTAGAACCAAAAATAATTAACTTGGTTAACAAAACGGTGATTGTCAATGCAACGGATCAACAGTTTATGGATCTCATTTCGTCGGGTTGTTTTTATTTTTCACATGTAAAATGTATGTTTTTATTCTCCCCACTTTGGTCAGGTAAGAATAAAAAATACTAGAACTGCACATTGATAAGTCTCCCGTTTGACTTATATATATATATATATATATATATATATATATATATATATATATATATATATATATATGACTTATACGTTTTAATTGAACTGTACCTAATTGCATTGAAATCAAGTAGATAAGTGAAAAAATAGGTGTTTTTCATTCATTATTCAATAATATGGTCTACATATGATGGCTGATACAAAAAATGTGCAAGTCTAAAATGAGTATTCCTTGATAATTGGTTACAATTAGTGTAATAATCGTTTTTCTAACTCATTGGCCACAAAGTCAAAGACAGTCTCAATTCAATATCTATTGAAAAATCTTTTTTCGTGAAAAACTTGGAAAAATTGAAACTTTCATCGAGAGAATAGTTAAATTTAAACAAAATTTGCTAAAAAATTACAAAATTAAGAGTTTCTTTTTTTGATCATCAGCAGATTGACCATAAGCTGTATAGGCGGAATGGGTTCAGAAAAAATTCAGAAGTATACGAAACAATTTTTTAGCTGAAAAAGGAATGCCACTGAACTGGAATGGAAACGAATCACAATTTTAAAGTCTGCCATTTAAAAGTTGCTAGTCATTATGCAGTGGCTTTTCCGATTTTCTGTACTTTGTTTTTGAAATTTTTTACGGGTTTTGGCATTTAAATTGTTTATCCTTTAAACTTAAATTCAATTGTCGTTCAATATTTTGAAAAAAATTAAACGTGAAGGATTCACGCTAAGATATTTTCTCCACAAAAGTTCATAAGTTATGAAATATTGTTTGGCAACTATTTTTAATGAGAAAAGATTTCAGAAAAAAAATGGAAACAATAATTTTTCTATGGAAGCACGCATCACAACTAAACTGGGTTATACAGAATAATTCCAGATGACGAAAAACCTAATCAAAAATATCAGATTTAATTGCAGAAAAAAACCGTGTCAAAAATTATGCTTTTTGATTTGCCAAATGAAAAATGTTTTATTTAAACAAACGGCTCGTACGAGTCTGCGCGTAGCACAAAATTTTTTAAGGTACATCTCAAGGATGCAAAAACAAGATTAAAAATCAGTCATAGAAAATTTTCGGAGTATCCGAATGCAACTTATAGGCATTGGAGAAAAAACTGTTTGAACCAAAAAAAAAACATGCCGCCTTTTTTGCAGACAAAAATGAAAATTCTTTAATACACTTCCAAAAAATGAGTGTACTGCAAAAAAAAAAACAGAAAAGAAGGACACAGACACAAAAAACCTCACAAATACCCACCACACAAGAATTACACATACAAACCCAAACGCACTAATACAAACCCCAACTAGATGCCAACTGAGGCAATTTCTAGAAAACTAGATGCCAACTGAGGCAATTTCTAGAAAACTAGATGCCAACTGAGGCAATTTTATCATTAATTGTAATTTTGACACAAAACTACGAAAAGAATTTTTTTGGAGTTTTCTCGATTTTTTTTGATTTTGACGCTTGTTGAGCATAATAGGCCGAATTTATTTTTCTGAAATCTCGCAACTGTGGTAGCAGCGAGATTTAATGAGCACAATTTTTCTTTGAAAAAAATTAAAACAGCAAATCTTAAACCAATTCGATCTCTAACTTTATATCCCTCACACACATCAACCATATTCCATGCTCACGCAAACACATACATACATACATACACACACAAGCTCACGCACTCAAAACACTCAAACGAACAAAAACAAACCCAAGACAAAAATAACATTTTTTAACTTTTTTGGCAATGGTTATTTACTCAAAGTACGCAACCGATCTTTTAAGAATTGATTGTTTTATTTCTTGAAAACTAGGCGTGGAGTTTTGGAGGCAATTGTATCGGTAATCAAAAATAGTGACAATTAAATTGTAATAAAATTTTTGGTGGTGTTACAAACATTTTGTCCATTTAAACGTTTCATGAGAACAAAGGGCCAAATAAATTTCTAATTGTTACCTGCTGGTTTAATGAACACAATTTTAGTTTTAAACATATTTAAAACTTGAATTTGTAGCCTGTACTACAGGGGAAATGTAGTACATTAGTATATTTGACATTAAATATTTAGTTAACTTTGCGGGGCTGGTCATTTAAATTTATTTAGTTAATCTTGAAGTTCATAATTTATTGATCAATTTTCATTTCTTTATTGTAAATTTTTTCATTAAATATTTCACAAATTTGTCCGGATTTTGACATGACTCAATTTCTGTTCACAACTTATAACTTCCCAAATTTGCGGTTTACTTATTGTTCATTTTTGCCATGTACTAAAATTGATGATCAAATCGCTCATCATTTCTGTATTATTAATTAGTTTCATTTTTTCGAATTGCAATACTTTAGTCAGTTGACTCTTTTTATTTTAGCATTTTGATAGGCAGAATTGCATTATCTGAATTGGAAAAAATCGCCCTCTAATGTTATCAACTAATCTTTGTGGAGCGAACTCCGCCGAAAATGGTAACGCAGTTAACAAAGTTTCAAACACAAAAAACAACAAATTTTGCGGAGCGAAATTAGTCAAAACATTTGCAACTGGATTTGTATATTTTGCGTCGCAAACACTAGACTTCCATTCGGACTGCTAATACGCACGACAGAAACACATACTTGAAAACAGTATTTTTGAGAATTGCAAGAAATGGACAAAGCTGGCTATTCTAGAAAAAGATCATTTTCGAAATTTTGAGAACATGCTGATGACAATATGATAAACCTAGCAAACATTGAAGAATAGAAGATCGAGCTACATAGTGAACCGTGAAAATAGTCAGGAGTTTTTTTGACGAGGATGATCACTAATCGTAGTAGACTCGCAACCCAACCAGTTATTTTTTAATAGATTTTATGTTTACCTTAATTCTCAGAGGGGTATTCTATGAAATCCAGTTAAAAGGATAATTCCTCCAATTTTTAGGGAAAGATCATGATGTTTTTTTCACTTTGGTTCAGTATATAGGTCAGAAAATAATTATTATTCTCCCTCGGGATTTTAGCCCGACGCTCCGACTGAGGACCCCGGGCACTAATTTCTGTGGGCCGATTAAATTCATGTTCTTATATAAAATTTGAAACAAGCGAGTAATCCTAGAAAAACACTGATGAATAACTAATTCAGTGGAAAAACTGTATTTCTTGGAAAAATTATATTTCTTTCAAATAAATTTATAATAATCATTTGATACTAGTTCAGCTGAAGCAATTTTTAATCTTGAAATTGATGAAACACAACAAACTTTTATTTGCTGCTGTTTATGCAGCAGCCATAACGACTTTGCTTATGAATTTCTAGCTCACATTTTGTTAGAAAATCGGATTTTTTCCGTTGCTGCTTGTCACCTTGGTGGGGGGTGGGGGCGGCGTACTATTTGCACACCAACATCACGTGTCACATTTTTACATATTGGTTGACTATGTAATGGTAAGTGCTTTATAACTGGGGTGTACATAATGTACTGAGAAGGGGGGGGGGGTGCTCACGGAAAAGATCCAGACAAACATTCAACAAAGCCCATCTTTTTGCAAATATTTCTAGATTGATGATGAGACATTTGTCTTTGCACTAGTTTAATGATTAGATTTAATTTCTTATCTTTGATCAAAACGGAACAAAGCACGTATGTACAATTATTAATAGAATTTACAAACCTCATAATTAGAAATTTATTAGCATTGAGAAATCAGCAACGAAAGAATCAGTCAGTTGAAGTATGTGTGAAGAAATTAAACGCAGGTAATGTTCCCCTTGTTAACCACCCCCCCCCCCCCCCCCACGATCCACTGACGTAAACAAAGTTTTCTCATCTTCTGTTCTTTATATTCAAATAATGCTTTCGATTCTTTAAAAAAAACAAAAAATCTCCTGAGAAAGGCGTTTGAGAACGGGTCGAATAGAGATCTAAAAGTGCACACTAATGCTTTTTCTTGTGATTTGAACATAATTATTATTTGATTTTTATTTGAATTAGTTTACCAGCTACAGTTAACAAATTTGTAGAAAGTTACAAAAGAAAACTGGCTGGAGGAGTCTCTAACGAGTCGTAGGCTCAACTAGTAGAGGCCCAGAGAAAGAATCGAAGAGCACCAAAAACAGAAAATATTAGACGTCTCAAAAGAACAGTTTGATTATTGATTCATTTTGTTTTATATATGGGTTAACGAATACCTTAGAAAACTATCTGTATTCAGCATTGGAAATTTTTTTCATATTTTTGGAAAAAGTTCATTCTCTTTTACGAAATTCTTTGCTTTACGTATTTGGTTTTTCAGCGCGTTTTCCATAACATTTGAGCAGTGTTTGCTTTTTAGCAGTATTCCTGTTATTTTTCCTCTAGTCGGCCGACGTTCCTTCTGTTGCTCATAGTTCAAATGATCAAAGTTTGATCTACCCATCACTTGCCTAAACATTTCGTTGAGAAGCTCTGCAATGTACAATTCGTAGACGGTTAGGATGTCGTTTTCAGCCATGATTTCGAAAACGCATTCACACTTCCGTTTGAAAAAAATTGCTCTTATGATCCTTTTCTGCATTTTTACAATTCCATCTGATAAAAAAATTTTGGTATTTCCGTAAATCAAAACTGCATGTTAAATTACGGACTGTGCATAAGCATTATAAAAAATCAAAAAATTTTGCCTTGAAAAAAACGTATCGAGCCTTGTACATTATCCCACAGAATTGCACAACTTGTTTTGAACCTTTTTGATATGATCTCCAATATTCAACGAGCTATCAACAATTAGACCAAGATTTTTGCACATATTTGTAGTACCAGTCCTTGATGTGGCTTTAGAGGTTTTAATGTTTTTTGGTTTTCTACCAAACTTCATATGGTAGCTTTTTTCAGTATTCACAGTCAGATGATATTCTCTAAACTAATTTGACCCTAATCGAATATCGTCATCAAAACTTTTGTAGCCATCATTGCATGCATTAGTTACAGTAGTCACGTCGGCAAACAAGACTAATTTTGAGTTCTTAGGACAACTAAGGAGGTCATTTATGTATATAAGAAACAAAAGTGGGCCCAAAAACAGAGCCCTGGAGAACGTCGTAACTAATTTTTATTTTAGTTGATATGTTTCGTGAATTATTTTCATTGTATTGGTATTGGTTAGTAAAAACGTTTTTCAATAAATCGAGAAACTTTCCTCGAAAACCCTAACATTCAAGTTTGTACAAAAATTTATTATGGCTTAGAGTATCAAATATTTTTTAAATAAAAAAAAGAGCTGAACCAGGTGTTTTCGAATCTATTGTCGATCTCATAAATTCAACGAAATCAATAAGTGCATCAGTGCATTTGGTAGAAATCTGTATTGAGATTTGGAAAGTATTTTGTGTTTGAACAGAAAGCAAGACATTCTTTTTTTTATCAGTTTCCCACAAATTTTAGAAAATGCGCTGAAAAGACTAATTGGTTGATAATTACTTGGATCAATTTTACTTCCGGTATTCTATAAAGCAATTTTTTGAGCAATTTTCTAGGAATGGGGAAAATAACTCACTTTCAAACAATCATTGAAGCTTTTAGTTAAGGGTTCGCAAATTACTGGAAGTGTAAGTTTGATGATTTTATTACTTATTCCATCATGACCGGAAGAGTTTTTGTTTTATCCAGCTCTTGATTATTTTTTCTATTTTTTAATGCTGGCTGGAAGGAAAAATTTTTTTATCATTGCAAATAAAGTTAGGGCTATAATTCGAAGAGTCATCAAATTTTTTTTGCAAAATTTTTTCTCACATATGAATAATATTGATTTAATGTTTCTTCCTCGATTGGCAAATTTTGTATTATTTTCATATTACAGAATGATTGGTACACTTTAAAGTAACTAACAGAGTCTTTATCAAATCTGTCAAAGAACTTTCTTTTTTCATTACGAATGCGATCAGTTAAACTTTTTCTTTTTTTCACAAAATCTTTTCCATTTTCAGGTGTTTTATTATGAAACTATTTGAAAAACTCATATTGTCTCGCTCTGGTTTTTTTTAATTGCATGGTTGAACCACGATTTTTTTACTGCGTTGCCTTTCAATAGGAGCAAACCTGTTCAACTGTTTTTCTATTGACTTCTTTATCAACGATAATTTTGTATCAACGGATTTTCCAATTGATAACTGATATAAATCTTGTTTCTGCGCAAAAGGAGTTTAAGCACTTGAGTATTTTTCGTTAAGAATTTGAAGTTTTTCCTGTGTTGATCTTCACTAGGTATAGTGGTTATTTGAAGATCGATTTGGACAAGCAGTCCAAAATGATCAGTAAGAGATGTTTTTTTTGTATATGTGTTTTGGTATGCTAGGCTAATTGCGTGATCTACGGAAGTCTCTGATAATACTGATACACGCGTTGTAAGTGAATTGTTAATTTTGCATCCAAAACCATGAAGTGAAAGAAATGTATTGAGAACTCATGGGGTTTGATTTCAAGAAGTCAAGGTTGAAGTCCCCGCAGAAAAAAATGAACACAATGCTCCTCGACCCATAAAACCAAAAGTTATTCAATTTTGTCCAGAAAACAGGTTGCACTATTTGCAGGTGGTCTGTAAATATTTATTAATCGAGTTTTTGAAATCTTGTTAGAAATTGTTATCCCTATCATCTCAAACGATTTTATATCCCAATCGAGGTGTAGTTTTTCAACTTGAATTTGTTCACTCACAAAAAATAAACATCCACCTCCACTTTCCTGCTGTCTATTGCCAACAATAAGGGTCTGATAACCTTCTAATTTAATCATTCCTCAATCATCATTGTCAGCAAGCCAAGTTTCCCTGAGAAGAATAATTTTGGGGCTTGTGTTGCAAAACTATTCAGAAAAACTTGTAACTTGTTACGATGGGCTTTCAACGATTGTAATGTTAAAGAAAACAAAAAACTGTTCTCCATTGCGCTCCTCAACTGGTGCTCCTCTAGATACTTTCCCCATAATCAAACATGCTGAAATTTAAGAATTTTTAAGAAATGGTGGATAAAATTTAAGTTATGCTTTTCATCTCCTCTCTCATTGAATCGTGCACTTCATTTTAAAAGTTATATTGTTACCAATCGGTGGTGTATGTTTTGAAAAGCCACCGTTTTTGCAATGCATCATCTTATTCCGGTGTCGCTCTCTCATTGAAGTTTTGTTCCAGTTCTGTGTGCTGCATTCCATTTTTCAAAATTATTTGGAAATTGGAACAATGATCTGAACGGATTGAACTGTGGCGTAGAATTCTTGGCTTTACTGCTGCTTTGTTTTTTGGCTGCAACTTCAATTAAACTCTCAATCGAGTCCACGGAAATAATTGGTTGGGAATAAAAAGTACCGTCGGCTTTTTTGGAAAAAATTCGTACTTCGCAGTTTCTTGTATTAGTTATGATACCCCGTTCGTTGCATGCTTTTTCGATTTCCAATTTAAATTTAGGTGGCCTTTCAGTAATATACAACCTACAATTGTTCCGCGTCTGTTGACCAAGCATTTTGCGGCTACTATAATTTTCGTCTTTGTCCGATAAGTACATGAATTTAATTATAATACCCGAAAAATTACCATTTTTTGAGCACAAGGAATGGCAGGCCTTATCTCTATTAGGGGTAATATGGTAACGAAAGTAGTGGTTTATAGCGTGGCAAGTGTCATCTACGAGATTGTAATTTCTTGGGTTAATAGGTAAATTGTTTAAAATTGAACAGTCTTTACTAGAGTATCTTTCCAGTTGGGAAACTCTTCATTCAAGTTCCGTAATGGAATTTTGCATATGTATAATTTTTTCGTCTTGCTGTTTCACTGTCTTTTCAAATTGATTGACTTTACGCAGTGAACTTTCAACTAATTTTTGCATTTCGTTTTTTTTGCATTTGCTATGTCTGCGGTAATCTCGACAGTTTCAATCATATAAATGATTATAAAATGCGTAATGTTTAATAAAAATAATGCACACGCAGTAAAATCTTTCTAATTTAAATAATTATATATAGGCAAGCATGACCGACTAAACGTCAGAAGAATTGCTCTCAACCATCTAGTTGGAGCTCTAATCAATTGCAGCCTGCTTCAGTCGGGAGGGGGCTAAATGGGACTAAGAAGTTCAGTAGTGGGCTTCAAATAACCACATTAGAGGTTAACATATACCACTATTAAGATTTGAAGTGAAAAATGGCACCAGTTTCAGCGCACTTTTCATTTGACTTTTTGTATTAAATTGCCGCCAATTGAGTTCAACTGCTTGACATTGTGATTGAGAGAGAATTTTAAATCACGCGAAACGCAAAAAGTCAAGGGCGTAAAAGTCACTTGAGAAGTCAAAACTGTCAAGCGAAATTTTTTCATTAAAAAAGACGCATGTGTTTAAAATAGTTGCTTCTCTACGAGAGCAATTAATAATTAACACTTTATGTATTTGGAAAGAAAAAACAAACAATTTGTTATTATCAATTTTGTGGCCCAAAATGTTATGATCTTCTTCACTTATTATGAGTTGTTTAGAGTTGTATAATAAGCTGTACGATCAACCTGTTCAATTAATAATTAGTTTTATAATGGTGGGAAAAAATTCAATCAAAAAATTCTACGACTGGAAAGGGGAAACATTTCCAAGCAAACAGTTCAATAAAAAATATTTTGGCGAACTTCTAATCCAATCCTGTTTCCACCTCGATCCCCGCTTCTCTTCCAAAAACGGGAGCGGCTGCTCCTGCAACCTCTGGAAGAACGTCACCTGCTGCATCCTTGAGCTCCGGGTTCAATCCCGGGCCGCGAATTGAGTGGGAATAGGTCAGGGAAGAGAACGGGACGGGATGTCGTCCAGACATTTGGATCTGGAGTCCTGGAATCGGAAGTGGGTTTGAGGGTTGCAACCCTGTAGAACAAAAAAACATGCTTCAGTAGTTAAATTCAGAGCCCCCCCCCCCCCCCCCCCCCTCCTCACCACCACCAACCCTCCATATGTAAACAGCTAACTAAGTTGCGCCACGACCTTTTTGCAAACAATTTGGTAATTTTGTAGCAGGATCAAAAAGGCGCTTTAGACCGAGAATGAGCCAAAATCTTTCCTCATGGTATAACTAATCATTAATGTACCAAGAGATACTTCAACATATGAAAAAAAGCAAGAAACTAATTTAAAAAGGTCTTAACTAACCTGAAACGTTAAGGTAATTTAGCTTTACTTTAAATTAATCGAAGCTACCTGGAAGTTTAAAAGACTACCTTAAATTCAACCATAAAAAACTTTAACTTTTGCCTAACAGGTTAAGGTGAAAAAAATTAAGGTAAAAATTACTTCAACCATGCTATATAAATTCCATGCTATATGTAATCAATCATATCACTGGATGAAATTTACCTGGGGTATTCGGACCCGGTTCGTGGTGTTGTCGTCGAATGTGGAAATGTATAGCTTGTAGGGTTCCGTGTACAGACGTTTGAGGTCTTGGGTCGGCGTAAGCTCCATCGCCCGGTTGTTGCGCGGGCCGGGTAAGACTGTATTCGCCTTGGGGGAGGTACGCAACCACTTGGTGAAATTGTCTCATGAGAGATAAAGAGCCGAACAAATTTCCTAGAAATTTCAGGGTTTTATTTTTTTGAAATGTATTTCTTCGAGCCAATTCTGGCAAAACGGTAACGTTATACTATTAGATTTTGACCTTGAATTGGTACTTTGGATTTCGAAAAATAGAAATGTTTGGAGGTTGTCAGCCTGCGCGACTACTGTGAAAATGAACCCTTATTGAACTTGAACCAGCATCTCTTAGTTGCAACCCGGGTGTGCTAACCAATTTAAAAACTGGTCTTAAACCATCTACCTTGGGCATTTCTTATACCCATTCTTTTGTCTTTTCTGTGTTTTCAGGGCTTCATCTCTTTAGCCAAGTATACGTTAAAAAAGTTTAAAAAAAGTAGAGCTTTGTTTCAAGATATGCGCGTTAATTTAAGCGCAACTTAATTTCTTATCTCTCAACTTTCTAACAAAAATAAAAAAAGCTTATTGTCTGCACGGAGTAACAAGATTCTCATGTCAAATTAACAAAACAATAAAGGAATGTTGGAAGGTATTTTTCCAAAAAAAAACAAACAACTTAACAGATTTCATTACTACTGTTTGTCTCACGTTATAAATAATATCAGGTTCAATTAAACTGCTAAAGACAGCAAATACTACATTTCATAAGATACCAAATGCTTTCATAAAATCTTCATCATACCTTTTATCTTTTTTTTGTAAGAAGAGAATTATTACTCTGCCCTTTTTATTATTACTCTTAGGAGGCATGCGTCTTTCCCTTTTTATGATTTCAATTTGTCTCGTAAATCTAAATTTATAGAGCAAAAGCACTAAGTCAATCATTTCACAAAAAAAGTTCAAATTTTTCAAATTTGATGTCGTTCTTTGAAAAAGTTTTTTTTCAATTTTTGATGTTCCCTAGTTCATTAGATTTTCCTTTTCCGAAATTTTGATTCCTGGTCAGTTTATAGTCTTAAAAAACAAAACAAAAATATTTTGATGAGATGAAATACTATAAATCAGAAAATCGAAAAAATAATTTTAGATGAATAGAAAACTACTGAAAAACATTAATTTCGTAACAAACGAAACAATTAAAAGGCAAAAAGTGGTTAACTAGAACAAACCTAAATCGAATGAGAACAACAACTAAGGTCACAAACAAAGTAAATTAATAGGAGTTCAAGAACTGTCAACTGTCGTCAAGACCTCAGCTCATCTATTAGTTAAATAGCCAAAAAAGACTGCCAAAAATACATCATCAAAAAATTCCGCAAAATAACCGCAGTTGACCCAATGACCGAAGGCTTTATTATGGGCATAATAAAAGAGACAAATTAAAGAGTCTAATATATCTATAAATCTTTACAAATGTAGAATTTGGTAAATCCTACTTCTCTCGCAAAATTTCGCAATAAAAATGGACACAACTTGAAGTTCGGAAATCAGTTACCATCAAAATGCTAGTAAGAATGTTGGCTTGCGATTCATGGCCATTTGACAGACCAGGCTTTTATGGAACAAAAAAAGGGTTACTTAGAAGTTGAGGGGGTGCAATATTGATTTTCTGAGAGGGACCGAATTGGTAAAAGTTAGTTATCATCAGGTATTTACCTCAGTGCGGTTAAACTTGGTAGGGAGTTAGTGCATAACGTTGGGCAAGTTCCGTTGTTGTCAGTTTCGGGGAATTTGTTTTGGAGATACCGTGGGGGGGACTTTAAACTTCCAAATAAGGCTTAAATTCTTGAGTTCATAGTTTGACCGACTGATTAATTGGTAGCGTCATAAGTCTGATCCTGCTTTTGTTTTAGTTTGAATAGCTTGAATAGAAGTCAGCAATGTATAAAGAAGGCGTTCAGGTCATTCAATTGTTCTTTTGAAGTCATAACAAACTTTACGTAAGAAAAGCTTACCTAATGTGGTCTATAATGTGAAGTGAACAGATTCTTTTGTTTTGATAATTCTTGTACATTGTTGCTTGATAAATTACTAAGGAGTAGAACCACAACATTGCCAAAGCAGTATCAAAACACAGCTGTAGCTTATGAGTTGACCTGTAGAGAAGTTGTGATAACAAAAACATTGTTGAGGGGATTGAATTGACTTAATAAATTGAGAACACCGGTTTGCGCGCTTGAAAATCAGAACGCTTGAGAACAACAATCAACCGCATCTAGATCAAGCGGCTTGATTGAGAGCTTTTAGAGTTAGAGAATAGTAGCTCTTTAATGGTGAATTTGGTTAAAGTTGTGAACCATCTTATTATAAAACCCTGGTTGATTATTGATTTGATTTTGTTATCTTTTACATTTTCTGTTTATTCATTTGATGTTATTTGATTATTCAACTCAATTCATTATTCTAACTAGAGTTTCTTACAGCTGACAAGAGCAGCGTGGGGACAATATAAGCGTCCGATAGAAGTCCGAGAGCCTTCAAAACACCACTTTCAATTTGTTAGAGTTTTGGGCGCTAGTCGGTCCCCAGATAGTCAGCCTAAGCAAAGTACAAAATTCTACGGTGGCGCTCCTGGGTGGGCCATCTCGAGACTTCTTGGCGGTTGGAGTGGTTTGGCGGCTGTGGTGGTTGCAGTTGAACAATAGTGGACTTTGCAAGTGCGAACAACAAGAGAGGAAGGAGAATTGACTTGTGTGGCAACAAGTGAAGGGGAAAGAAAAACCCGAGGAAAGAGTTACGTTGGAGCTTGATTGAAAGATAGAGTGCAATTGTGCAGAGCAATTTTCAGTTGAGTTGGAGTTCGACTGTGGGTATTGTTATCATTTAGCTTTTCTTGAGACTAGAAGATTGAGAGTGTGAGTTTTGACTTAGTCAAGAGCGTAAGTTGCGTGAAACTGAGTTTGTACAGAGAATTGAGTAGAGTATCGGCTTTCTTAGAAAAAGGTTGTTACAGGGCCTTGGCAAAAATCAAAAGATTTGTGAGGCAAGGTAAAGAGAGAGAAGTGAGAAATAGAGGTAGTCTAAAGAGAGAAAAGCTAAGTGAGAGCAAGTTATTCAAGACTGTCATTGTTAGTTATTGGCTTCCTTGAGAAGAAGAGGGCCAGTTCAGAGTATCGAGAGCTTAAAACAAGAAGTTGGCAAGTTGGTATTTGACAAGTAACAGTTGCGTGTGTAAGGTTTGGTGAGTATAGAGTAGAGTATAGAGAGATTAGATTTGAGGGAGAGGGATTTTCCACGCGGTTTTTGTTTTTTTTTAATACTGGAGGAACACGAGTTAGAGAGTTTGACTCTGAGGGAGAGAGCAAAAAGAAGTTTGCAAAGTAGGCCAGTGTTGGTTCAACAGGAGCAAGATTTCAGTTAAGATTGGCAAAGCAGATTAAGTCAGGTTAGAGGAACAGTAGTTACTGATAGGAGAGGAGGAACAGGGCTTAGAGTGATAGGCTAAGGGATCTTCTCAGAGAGAGAGAGAGAGAGAGGACTGCTGGATAAAGTAGAAGAGTTAGAGTTGAGGAACACCACTAGTAAGCGGAGAGGGAAAATGAAAAACATAATTATTTAGTAAACATGGATCGGAGTGCGTTCCCGTTTGTAGAGTATTTTCCGTCGGAAAGGTTTCCGAAGTGGGAAGACTGGAAGTTGTACTACGTTGACGTTGTAGACATTTTACAAATGAGTGGGGATCTAGCTATGTCGTCAATGCTTGGTCTATTGAGAGGATGGGCGTTGCAAGCGGTTTTGGATTTGCCTTACAGATTCTGGTTTTCGGAAACTGGTGAAGTGGTAATGTAGTTAGAACAATAATTTGACATCATTGACGAGAGACTATCTTTAATAAAGGGGAAAAACTGTGATCATACGGATAGTAGTAAAAGTAAGGGAAGAAATGTAACGGAAGAGAAAGCGGAGAGTGAGAATGGTCAGAAGGTAGGATAAAAGACTCTTTAAGCGAGACCTCAGAGGAAGATTCTGAGCTTAGTGAAGTTGGTTCGGATTTAGTGGGAACAGAATGTAGTAGCCAAGATGAAGCAACGAGGAACTTCCAGAACGTGGTGGACTTGCTACAATTGAGTGAGGAGCAAGCAGAACAATTAGATCTGAGTATGTTGGGAGAAGTAAACGGGGAAGAACAAATAAGTATTAAGTATCGATACGATCAAAGAAAAGGACAGGAAATAATTGTGATCCCTAATGAATGGCTTGAGACAAATGTTGCTTCTACAGATTTCAAAAAAGAGTCAATTGAAAATTTTGATGAAGAAGCGCGTCAAGGAAACGAGGTTGAAGAATGCAAATATTTTGATGAAGAAAAAGAATTCGGGGATAGAGAGTTACAGTCACAAAATAAAAAGAAAATTGAGGAAAAGCAGCGCCGTGAGACCTTGATGCTAGTTGATATAGAGAGCAAGGAACCCAGAAGACTACAGGAAGAGAATAGGGGAAAATTCTTGTCTAAGTTGGAGAAAGTAGTTACGCCTGAAGGTTTTGTCTATTACGTTGACAACTCTTCAGCGAACAATGGGGGTGATGACTGCTTTCCCAATAGCGACTCTGACAATGGGGGCAGTGAGGATGAGGAAGTTGAGTTTCGCTCTGAACAGAATGAGTTGGCTGTTTGTACTCAAGAGAAGAACAGCAACTGCGTAGATCTCTTGTCACCTGAGTTTCTGTCTCTAGTAGGAGGCGGTGAAGTCGATATGAGAGGGATAGAATCCAATCAAAGAACTTTTGCAGAAAGACTAGCTGAAGACTATCTTAGAGCTACTTGGAATGAAGAGATTGACACTGTAATTGAAGAAGTCCCGTGTGTAGTTGAGAGAAGGGGTTGTGTATCTAGTAGTGTTGAAGAGGAGTCTTTTCAAAACGGAAATAAACTCAGAGAGAAAAGTAATGGTTCCGTTTGCCCCATGAGCGTTAGTTCTGGACCCTGGCAATGTACAGACTTACAAAGAAATAGGATTGGAGAAATTTTTAGACAGATTGAGTGGAGTGGCAACCTGGGTGACTTAAAATGGAAATGGCTAAAGCTTTGGGCAGTTAATAATCCAGTGGTTAAGGAGTTTCAGGCTGAGTTAGAAACTAGATCAGGGGCAGTTGTGGACTTCGAAAATGATAGGAGCGTGGTCCAGAGTCCCGAAAATTTGAACAGACGATATAGGATTCAAGTATTGTCGACGGGTTATGAAGTATGTCTGTACTGGGTTTTTGAATCGAGCGGAACTAGCACGTCAGCTGCTGGCTTGGAAGACGTGTTTGACAATTGCACTTCAACTAAACAAGACGAGCAACTCGAGGTGATTTCGAGAGCTTCCGAAGGAGTCGTGTCTTGGGGGACAGCTGAGGTGTTAACGGTACGAAATCCAACAAAAGAGAAATCTCATTGGATTTGCAACCTTGACCACTGCAAATCGGCAGGGGAATTTACAACGAGGACAGATAACGAATTACAGAAAGGACCTCAACTGCCATCGATAGCGAGAATGATAACTTTTCAAAGAGTGTTTGAACATACGGCACCAGCGATCATGAAGGAATGGGAGTTTGGGCAAGCATCGTTGGTTGTTTCAAGCGAGGAGAGCATTACAGCTTTAAACGAGTTTGAAACAGTTGATTTGAAGAAAAAGGTTCAATTACTAGGCAGAGCTCGTGATACCATTGTGAAGTGGGATGCTACATCAGATTTCCCTCAGTTGGATGCAGTTTTTGAGTCGCTCGTTATGTTGACAGACAATTTTCAAAGCTATAACGAAGTAGTAGAGACTTTTAGTCAATTTCACCTTGGAGGAGGAGGAAGCAGTGATGTCACGGATAGGCAAAGGCGTATGGAATCTTGCGATAATTTGTCGGTTTTCAGGACATCGGTTGAAAACATTTTGAGTTGGTTAGAGTTCTTGCTTGTTCTAATGTTTGGTACCATGAAAAGTTTTTGGAAGTTTGAAAGATCCAATGACTCACAGATCTTAGCAGAAAAACAGAATAACCGGGATCAGCAGGAGCAGATCTTAGGATTTTCATTGGTGAAACCAAACAAGTTGAGACAAGAACCAGGTTTTAAAAAGCTCAATCAAGTGTTTAAGAATTACGTTTCAAGAACTGAAAAATGTCAATTGGTTCAAGAGAGAGAGATGGACACATCAAACTTTCCTTCCAGTAGTGAAAGTATGCAGGGATGTGAATGTGGGTTTGAACAGTCAAGCATCTTGGAGTGTAGCAATCAGAGGCTTCGGTTACGATTGAAAATTGAAGCGGGTCACGGAGTGGTTTTAGCAATCAAGAAAACCCCTCTGCTAAAGATGTCCTCAGGAAAAGAAACATGTTTGAAGTTCAGTAAACGGCGAAGTGTGAGTCTTGGTGGAAGGTATACAAAGAGGTACTTGAGGAAGTTTGTGAAGTTGAATGAAAGAAGTAGAAAGCAGGTTGAACTAGGCAAAGGCAAATCTCTAGTACTGACGAATCGGTCAACAATACAGATGTAGAGGAGGCTCAACCAGACTTGACAACCAATGCGTTGTGTGTGATCACAACCGAGGAGTTTGACTTTCAGTCTACTCTTGACAGTGAAGCTGAAAACTCCTTGGGACAATCAGAAAATATTGATGTCATGACTTCAGATAGAGTGGAAGATAGATATCTGCACGCCCAATTGAACGCAGAAGTCGAGGGAACAGAGGAATTACGGAGATTTAATGAGGGAGATATAGGGCACAGCAATGTGTGGATGGTTGAAAGAGACTCTGATGACCTGTGGTTCCGAATGGGAGTGGCGTATAATTGTGTTAGTCAGGGCCACGGTCCTCGGAAAGAATGTTATCCCTTTTCTTTGGGGTCTTTAAACGACTTTGGAAGCAGAAGCGAGGAGGTTGATTCAATGCCAATTGTATGGTCCCCATCTGCCAATAGCACACGTGATGTAGTCTACAACAGAAGAGAGGAGTCTCAGTCGGTAGTCAAATTGCATCTTGCGTTGATAGGATTGACGGGCGATGTCCACAGCAGGAGGGACGAGTTCTGTCAGGGAGGATTCTGTTTCAACGGTTGTCGAGACTCGTTGTCCGAGGGACAATGTGGCTTCAGACGAGTTGGAAGGACAGACGGAGCAGGCTGAAGCTGATGAAGAGATGATGTTGGAGGAGGAGGCCTCCAGATGTGAGGTGTTGGTCCAGAGAGGAGATGGGTGGACATCCTTTCAAGCATCGAAGGAAGAAAGATTTTGAGGAAGTACAGTCGGTTTCGTAATCTTCAGCACGATAACCTCTTTTATTTTGGTATCCTATTTTTGTGTTTAGAACTAGTTTCTGTGTCTAATCATTGGTCGGTAGAGTGCTAAAGTAAGTCCGAAGAATTGATTAATGGAGTTGAGTTTGTTTATATGGTGAAATATTTGCTTGATATTGTTACCCAAATTCTAACTGGTAGAGGGTGCATAGAGTATCTGTGGTTAAACACAGCAACTTGGTTTGTGAATATTGTGTAGATTAAGCTAGTTGTATATAACAAACCTCGAAGTACTTTTACATAGGTGAGTTGAACCAATTTAATTGAATTTGGAGTTACCGAAATTGTTGAAATTGAATTTTTGGTTAAATGGCCAGGGGAAATGATGAAAAGTTTCGATGTTTCAACTAATCGGTTGTTTTGTAGATAAGACGTAGCAGAGATTGCTATTGAGTTGCCTCTTTATTAGTTGTTATATAAGTTATATCTATATACAGAGACAATTTTCTAATTTGTATAATACTTCTAGTAGTTTCAGCCTTAATTGTTGATTTGAATTCATATGCTGTAAATTTGGTTAAAAGCTCTAGATTAAAACATTGATGTATTGATGCTTATATGGAGGTAGCGATGGTTCACAATTTGATCTACTAGGCCTAGCTTAAGTGAAAATAACTGCTGTGATGTGTTGTGGATTTAAAAAAAAGGAAAAAGTAAGGTATGCATGAAGCAAAATCTGCTGATAAGTGAGACTAGATATAAGAACCAGACAACCAGATAACTTTTTTAAAGATTAAGCTTAGTTAAGATTTAAGTCAAATGCCAGTTTTAGCAATTATTCGGGAGAATAATAGTGTAGAAGGGAGGAGTGTAGAATTTGGTAAATCCTACTTCTCTCGCAAAATTTCGCAATAAAAATAGACACAACTTGAAGTTCGGAAATCAGTTACCATCAAAATGCTAGTAAGAATGTTGGCTTGCGATTCATGGCCATTTGACAGACCAGGCTTTTATGGAACAAAAAAGGGTTACTTAGAAGTTGAGGGGGTGCAATATTGATTTTCTGAGAGGGACCGAATTGATAAAAGTTAGTTATCATCAAGTATTTACCTCAGTGCGGTTAAACTTGGTAGGGAGTTAGTGCATAACGTTGGGCAAGTTCCGTTGTTGTCAGTTTCGGGGAATTTGTTTTGGAGATACCGTGGGGGGGGGACTTTAAACTTCCAAATAAGGCTTAAATTCTTGAGTTCATAGTTTGACCGACTGATTAATTGGTAGCGTCATAAGTCTGATACTGCTTTTGTTTTAGTTTGAATAGCTTGAATAGAAGTCAGCAATGTATAAAGAAGGCGCTCAGGTCATTCAATTGTTCTTTTGAAGTCATAACAAACTTTACGTAAGAAAAGCTTACCTAATGTGGTCTATAATGTGAAGTGAACAGATTCTTTTGTTTTGATCATTCTTGTACATTGTTGCTTGATAAGTTACTAAGGAGTAGAATCACAACATTACCAAAGCAGTATCAAAACACAGCTGTAGCTTATGAGTTGACCTGTAGAGAAGTTGTGATAACAAAAACATTGTTGAGGGGATTGAATTGACTTGATAAATTGAGAACACCGGTTTGCGCGCTTGAAAATCAGAACGCTTGAGAACAACAATCAACCGCATCTAGATCAAGCGGCTTGATTGAGAGCTTTTAGAGTTAGAGAATAGTAGCTCTTTAATGGTGAATTTGGTTAAAGTTGTGAACCATCTTATTATAAAACCCTGGTTGATTATTGATTTGATTTTGTTATCTTTTACATTTTCTGTTTATTCATTTGATGTTATTTGATTATTCAACTCAATTCATTATTCTAACTAGAGTTTCTTACAGCCGACAAGAGCAGCGTGGGGACAAAATAACCGTCCGATAGAGGTCCGAGAGCCATCAAAACACCCCTTTCAATTTGTTAGAGTTTTGGGCGCTAGTCGGTCCCCAGCTAGTCAGCCTAAGCAAAGTACAAAATTCTACAACGAAAAAGTCTTCATTCTCAGAATTCGCCGCATTATATTTCTATGACGTCTATGCTGTAAATGTTTTAAAATTTGTTGAGCAATTTATTTTTTGTGAGTCTAGAATACGCGTGGAGTAAGTCTGCAGTCAAAGAAAGAATAGTGACTCGTAAACTGAAGCGTCCAGTGCGTTGAAAACATAATAGGAGGATCTTACAACTGCTTCAGAAATGTGACATGTAACTTTGAAAGCAGTTGGCAGTTTCATGTAAAATACCCATCTCCAGAGAAAATTAAAGTTTCGATTTTAAAGCCGACACAATGTGACAAAGAAATGAGTTTTAAAAAATAAGCAAAATTTAAACCTCTTGTTTTTAACCCAAATAATGTCAATCGCTTGCTGCAAAGCAACATTCAGCTAATTACCAAGAACGGAAAATTCGAGTTAATGGCAGATTAGAAAAGTTTGTTTTATTAATATTTACAAGACAACACCCTTCACTTAAAAAATGAAGTAACTGCAGAACCACTTAACTTTTTATTAACCAGTAGTAGCCGAAAAGACAAAAAATTCCTTTTTAATATTTGTTAAGAATATTAAAAACATGACCGAATAATCTCGGGCGAGTTGCTCTCAACAAACTGGCGAGTGCTCAGTGTCGTCAAAAACTAGATACGGTTTAGGGAGGCTGGCATTAGCCGAATTGAAGGGGCGTTGGATGAGCACGGCAAGGCGCACGGGCGTAGGCGCACACACTAAAAATGTGCAGGTGTGGGGGGGGGGGGGTTTGGGGTTTGAACCGTGGGGGGGTGGGGGCGTTGATGTGGGGAATCCGACTTTAAGAACCGCATTTCACATCATGAATATATGTCTCCTAAACAATTTCGCTGAATCTCTCAGATAGAATCTAATAAACCGTAGGTTTTAAGAAAAAAGAGAATTTAATGCCCTCTGGGCGTCACCTTTTCATCACTTTTTTTATGGAAGCCAGTAAAATTTTGGAAACAACCCAAAGAGTCGGGCAATATTATTTCTAAGCTAAGTTTGACTAAATCAGAACTGTTATTGGAAAAGAGAAAGAAAAACTATAATTTAAGGACCCTAAAAAATTACAGAAATTGTTTAAAAAACAGACTATTCCGTTTTTTGGGATCTGACTGATGGGAGGGCGCACGGGGTTTGGCGATAGGCAATCTTGAGGGTTATGTAGATCATGGTAGGTAGGATAGGGGTTAAGGTATTAACTCGGCTACTCATACAGTACAATGTTCGGCAACAAAAGTCAACGTTTTAAAGCAAGACTCAACGTTCTAAAACAAGTCAAACTTCAAGACATGAACAAACTTGCTTCAGCTAGAAAACCTATAGAATGCCAATACTCCTCTCCATGTCGTAAGAAGACCACTGGACTAATTTAGAAAAGCACGTGCGTTGAGTTAATCTCTTTTACCCTAGGAGAAAAAAATTGGCAGAAAAAATATATTGACTACATCTTTTGGACCCGAACATAACCCTTTTTTTACGATTTATGTTGAGACTGGACAGCAGCAAGAGACTTTGTGATGATGGAGTGTTTCTTTTGGAATCGAGGAATAGAAGTTTCATTGGGGGTACGAACGGATGAAATAAACTGGTGAGATCAAACCAATTCATCCCCCCCTCCTTTTTTTCGGTGGTCGACCGAAACTATTTTCTGGCATTATCAACTTCACAGCAGTTTCATAGTCTCAGGCAAAAACAAAATTAACGGAAACAAAATGCGTTTTTGGTAACAAGCTTCTTCTTATCTTTAACGTAACAGAAGAAAAACAGAGAAAAAAGAACCCAATTGCGATTTCTCTCAGAAGCTTTTCTTCTTACCATTAAAAACCTTGAAAAACGAACACATTGGGAAGAAATAAACACGTTAGGCAACACATAAGCATTAAGAAGAAAAAAGCACATGGTTTTTCATAAACATGACAAGAAAGAAAAAGACGGTTAATAGCAATGAAAATTCCCTGATTTCGAATATTGTTGACATGACTTCAATCTCCGGGAAAAAGAAAGCTACAGAGCCTAGACAGGAAAAACAAAATTCGATCATTTTGAATGAGACCAATACTTCGTCAGGTCTGAAGCAACAAATGCAAAATTTAACGATTGATGATTTTGATTTGCGTTTCCGAGTTTCTGCACATACAACCCTCTTCTACCCTGATAAAAAAGACAACTTATATAAAGTAATTGTACTCGACCATCAACCAAACAAAACACAAATGCAATACGTAGACTGGGATCCAAACTTTGACGAATGGGTATGCTGTAGATCAAGTTGGGCATACTCTCAATTTAGTAGTCAATTGTCAACAAGTAAGAAAATTCCCCAAGATATTGCAGCCCACATTGACGAGCTAGTCTTTGCCACAAACAGCGAAGAAATGACCAAAAGTAACACCTCCCAAAACACAGCAAATTTTGACTTCAACGCCATCCCAGACCTTGAAACAATTTTCAAGAAGAAATACCTACAGTCCGCTTTATTCCTGTCAAATTGCGGCTAAGATGGTCTGAATTGTTAACACCTATCACTGAGGGCTGTGTTTCTCAACCAAATTCCCCAGAAGAATTGGAAGAGACTCTTTGCAATTAGCAAGTGCGTTCTGCGCGCTAGCAACAGAGGGGGGAAGAAACACAAACAGAAGCAGGAACGGCTCATGTTAAATAGATTTGAGCGTTGGAAGAATGGCGACTATGCTGGGCTATGGTTCAAAGCTGCCTCAATGAAACAAGCCAAAAAAATCAATCATGACTCAATGGAAACGCTTGCAGCAAGCGCAAAATCTCTCAGCCTTCAAGGCCAATTTGGAATTGCAGCAAAAATCTTGTCTCTGGATGGAGTGGCCCCGGATAACAAAGAAACGCTAAAAGATTTGATGAACTTTCATCCAGAAGAAGAAGTGCCAACGAGGGAAACTGATGATTACAGTAGTTATGCTATCAGTTTGACGAAGCGTCTGTGTTTAAACAATTGCAATCTTTCTCAAACTTCACAGCAGCCGGTCCATCCAAAATGTACCCTGAGCACCTTCTACATGCCGTAACGTGTGCAGTCCCCGATCAGTCCAAAAGATCGATCACAAGCATCACAAAATTAGCGAATTTGGCTTGCAGAGGACAGCTCCCCAGTTTTGTTGTGTTGCACCAACTTTTTGCTCTGCTTCGCTTACAGCGCTGCAAAAGATAAAAGGAGGTGTACTGCCAATCGCTGTGGGAGAAGTTTTTCGTCGTCTCATAGCCAAATGTATTGCGCAAGAGGCCAGTTCTGAAGTTGTTGAACTTTTTTCATCCACACAACTTGGTGTGGCATTTAAATGCGGTGCTGAAAGCATTGTACATGCAACAAAACAAAACTTTCAAAATTTTTTGAACAACGAAAAAGGGGGCCTACTTCAAATCGACTTCAAAAAAGCTTTCAATTCAAATACGAGAAGCGGTGTGTTAGATGCAGCGCAAAAATTCATTCCCTCTCTAGCCCCTTTTTGCTTCTTTTTGCTATTCTCAGCCTAGCAAGCTCTTTTTTAATGCAACTCATATTCAGACTGAATCAACAGTCTAACAAGGAGACCCGCTGGGGCCCTTACTATTTTTTTAGGGCTTTAGCCCATTATCAAAGGACTTGACGATACGTTACCAAATCTTACGCAGAATTCTTGGTACCTTGATGATGGAATTATAGCAGGTACGGAAGAGGAACTATGTGAATCATTAGAAATTTTAGCAACTAATGCAACAAGTGTGGCCTCCAACTCAGAAGAGACAAGTCTGAGTTGTGGTCCACCTCGTGTTTTAATGCTGTAGATAGCAGGACAAAGAGAAATAGCCAATCAGGAATCGAAATCTTGGGCGCAGCAATCGGAACACCCACTTTTGTTAAGTCTTGTTTAGAAAAACGGGTTAAAAAACTGGAGAAGGTGTTAGACAATCTAGGCTATTTAGAGGACCCTCAATGCGCTCTTGGAATTTTGCGTAGCTGTCTGGGTGCACCTAAATTTTTGTATTCGTTGAGATGCAACACACCGTCCACTGAGAGTAACATAATACTTGAAAAATTTGATCATCTCCAACGAACAACTTTTGAAAATATATTGGGTTCTGTAATCAGCAATAATTCATGGGAGCAAGCATGCCTGCCAATAAGCAAAACATGAGCTGGAGTTGGACGTTCTCTGAACCATTTCAAAGCAGCTTATGTTGGCTCCTTATCCCAGTCAGCAAACATAGTTGAACAAAATACTGGTGTGAACCCAACTCACGAAATTAGTTTCACAGGCCTAGTGGAGGAGTTTAGCGCTTTGGGGATTCCTCATTTGACGCAACAGAAAATTCAAGAACAATTTGACAATACGGCTCTAAGCAACCTTCTTGAATGTCAAACATCCACCAGAAAAAAAGCTAGACTGTTATCTCTTTCCTATCTCAATCAGGAGCTTGATTGACGGCAGCACCTATCCCTGCTCTTGGCCTACACCTTCAACCTAACGAGTTCCGAGCTACTCTGAAATACCGTTTAGTAGTTCCACTCTATGATTCGGATAGGAGATGTCCATATTGTAAGTCAGCTATTTTGGACATATTTGGAGATCATGCCGTTTCATGTCACGGGCGTGGCGATATAATCTCTCGTCATGACGGAATACGAGACACAATAATGACAGCTTGTTCGTCGGCCATTCTTTCCCCTGTATCTGAGCAAAAAGATCTTCTGCCGGAAAATAATTCAAGACCAGGCGACGTGTATTTGCCCAGTTTTTTAGCAGGACAACCAGCAGCCTTAGACGTCAACATTACGTCCCCACTGCAAGCCAGTTTTATCTCAGATGTGGCGAGGACATGTGGTTTTGCTCTAACCCTTGCAGAAGACAGAAAGATTGGGCATTATTACCAAAAGTGCAGCGATATGGGCATCCATTTCATACCTTTGGCGTTAGACACTTTTGGCGGACTATCCGATACAACAAGGAAAACATTGAAAAGAATAGCTCTTTTATCTGATAACAGACGTTTCCAGCCCTCAGGCCTATCAGTAGCCTTCAGTCGCCTCGCTCGAGCGGTATCAATAAGTGCCATGCGTGGCTCAGCTACAATACTGATTGCAAGAGATTCGCGATTATGAGCCAGAATTGATGGGGACTGCCGCATCCAATTGTGCCGCTCTGCCTAATCAGAGGGTCAAGAAAATCCGGTTCAAGATCTCACTAACCTCAATTGATATTGGACTCACTCTATGAGAGGGGAGCCCTTCTGTGTTTAAATGTCACCCAATGAGTGGGGACTTCAGATAATTTTTTGTCCTCATACATCAGCAGAGAAACTTCGAGATCACCGAAGGAAACAAATTTTCTCAAAGACATCTAATTGAAAGTACAACTGCTTTCACAATTTGTCAAATCCTTCAATCACGAGTTTTTATTCTTACCTGACCAAAGTGGGGAGAATATAAAAGAATATTTCACGCGTGCAAATTTTGAAATGGATAAATGAATTTAGAATTATCGAACTGCTGATCTGTTGAATTAATTACCATAGTTATGATAACCAAGTTAATTATAATTAATTTTTTCTTTCCATTAACTAAATAGATTTCTTAAAGTTGTAGAAAATTCGGCAAGAGGTCCTTGAAAACCAAAATCTTCTGATTATTTTATGGTTGAAAATGGTTTCTCATCTTTTGGAATTATTCCCACGCTTCGTGAACAAAAATTATTTCAGTTTTTACTACAATGTGTAAGCAGACAAGCATATAATGATTTCCATAGCCTAGCAATCCTATAGCGTAATGGAACTATCCGTGACAGAACTGAAGTTCATTTCACATGTTTAAAATTTTTTTTGAAATCTTTTGACAATTCAATTTACGAAACGAAACTAATGAAAAAATCCCAAAAAATGACGACTGTTAAGATATACCGTTATGAAGTGACTGGAGTAGTTCGTTGTTGATCCTTTGAAGATCCTCAACACTTTCGACCATTGATTGGGGTGCTTCCATTGGACCATGTGTCTCCATTACCCACCTACTCAACACAACAAAACCAACTTTATATACACAACTGATAGTGAAATGATTGATCTGAACACTGTTGAGGGCATACAAGAGATATAAAGAAAAAAGTGGAGGTTTCAAAATAGCGAAAGTCATCAAAGTTCTTCATTTCTTCTTTATCTTTTTGATAATGATAAATTTGTCTTTAGTACTCTACAATAGCATAATAAATAATTTAGGTTATTATGGACAAGCGCCGTACTTAGAGGATACTAGCAAAAATTCATGAGTTTGAAGGTTTCAGATATCCCAGTGTCCGGCTCAACAGTAAATCAGATCTGAATCTCTAACTGCCACATACAAAATATAGTTTCAGAACTGAATCTTTAGTTTTCAAGTATCAAAAACTCATGACAGTTTAATTTCGCACTAGAGAGTCAATGAGAACTGCTTTTTGTGACTAAGCAATAAGACCACACAGAAAACAAGAACATGATAGGCCAAAAAATCAACTTTTTACCAAAAAGAGCGTCAAACTATAAAAACTACCATCAAGGACTCATGCCAGTAATTTGACTCATTTATTACTCATTATCAACTGAATAAAGTAGACAGTTGTCATGATTGAGATTAACTGATAACACAACAAAAACAGAACAGAATTTTGCAAAAATTTTAGAAATCGACGATACTTTTTGAAAGTTTAATGTGTTAAATTCACAGAGAGCAATATATTTTTTGTAAAAAAAACTTTGTCAAAGTCATAGAGAACATTAGCTTCGAACAGGAAAAATTAAATTCACTAATTGTGATCCCATTAGCAAACTGGGAGACCTGTTCCATATAAATTTAAATGCCGAGACAACAAAAAATACAAAATTTGCACGCAAAACTCGAAAATATTGTTCGACCATACATTTTTCACTCCACTTGCACTCGAAAAGTATTTTTAGAACAAATAGATTTCAAATTTTTAGGCTCTTCCGCTCCTTTTACTACTGTAGTGTGGGCAAATTTATCACTTTAATTTGACTTCTCACTGACGTGAAAAAAAACCAAAAAAAGTTTGAAAAGGTCTTAAAAAACAGCGCACAAACACAATTCTAATACTTTTTTGACTGTAAATTCCAGTAACACCGTAATATAGCTGGGCACAGTCTACAGTTTTTCAACTAGAACAAAAATTCACTTGTACCGTATCATTTTTACGAAAACTTGAAAACACAGAGAATTTCAAAATTTTATTCCAGATTTTTCCTGCACAATAAGTTAATTTAGCAAAATGAAATTGATGAATTATAGAGGAATCGATGGGTTACGCACATTAAAGAAGCATCATTTTTCTCAGCATATTATTTCTGCAAGGTTAAGCTAGACAAAAAATTGGTTCGCATGTTCAAGTAAACAAGCAGACATGTGTTATTTCATCACAAATTGTAAATTTTTAGGTCAAAATTCCTTAGACTGATTGGTATGTAATTTAGTTTTCGCAGCACTACGGCCACCGGATTTGAAAAATTCAATAGTAAATATCTTCAAGCTATTTTCAATATTTACCAGTCAAAATGAATTGATTTAAAATAGTTAAAAGGGGGCTGAAAATTCACACAGTGGAAGGTAATTACTCTTTCTGCCGGTAAAAACTGGGCTCTTGCATTGTCTGTCTCAAGTGTTTGTTTTTTTCCAAATTTCAGGCATCAAACATTTTTCCTTTTTTAAAATTCGGTAAATTATTATATCGACAACTTTTTCAATCGCTTAAGAAAAATGAGCGACACTAGAAATGTCCATTTACTTTTTGTAAATATTTTGCTACTTTAAATCTGTATTTTTGGTGTTCTGGATTTGAAAATGAAAAAAAAATGCAGTTGAAATTGGAAACAAACAACATTTAGTTGAAAATATGATACATTATCCAAAATAAAACTCCAGCATGTTAACAATAAAAAACTATTCTTATTTTCTACCCCTGGTTCAATGTCCACTCACGTCCATTCTACTGTTCGAAGAGATTTTAATGTTCTAATTTTCATTGAAAAAACTTTTCTTTTTTGAGAAAATGCCAAAGAGTGTTCAGAAGAAAATTGTAGTTTGTGTACACTTAGGACAAAAAACAATTGCTGCAGTTCGCCAATAGTAGATGCAGAAGATATAAACTCACTAATTTCACATGAATTTTTAGTAGGGAAAATCAGACTAGAAATTACTACGGACAGCCATAATTTTTTTACGTAATTTTTTTTAAAAAAGAGTAACAATTAAATTTTCAAATGTTTGCAAAAGTGTTCTTAAATGAGAATGTTTCGAGAATTTTAGAGTTGAATTTGCTGTAAAAATTATATGTTCCTAGAACTACATGAAATGCCATGCAGCCGGGTAAAGAGATGAAATCAAATTAAGTACAGTACTAACATTTTTTAACTGTAACCAAAAGTCGAAAAGATTTTACCTCAAAGTTCTTTTGAGACAGTTTAATTAAAATTTAAATTACAGTTTAATTTTTGCTCAATTTTTTTTGTTGAAATTGATGAAAGATGCAATGCAAAATTTCATAAAAGTTGATACAAGTTCAATTGATACATTTGAAAAAAGTTTTGAAAAAAATGTTTGTTTTGTACACATGGAAATAATTATAACGAATTGCAAAAATTTGCTAAGCGTGAGGGGGAGGCTGACAAAATTGTGGTAAAATTTGTCAATGGTTTGCAACAACCTTGAGACCATTAGAATTGAGGTTCCGAAAATTGTTGTTTCTATAGGCCTAGTAACAGTCAGTTTTGTATTTTTTTCTCCCTTATTTTCTTTCTTTTCTCGGGGAAGACGAAAAAATTTCTTTAGGAGCGTGTTTCCCCCACAAAATTTTACACAAAACGTACAGTTCCAAAGTTTCCTGCCAAGATTAGCGTGGAAAGCAAAGGTTACTGAGATAATCTAAGATTCCCGGGTTTTCCGGTAGGGTTTCGGGGGATTCGGTTCATTGGGTCAGAGTACATAATCTAGGAAAATTAAGAGCTCCCTTGAGCTCCTTAAGAGTACCTTTGAGCTCCTCCGTTTTCGACAACTCCGGCTGCAACCGCCAGTGGTCGAACGGTGTGATCATCTTCCTCTTCTTCCGAAGGAACATCATCCTCATCAATTTCTGGTTCCTCTGAACCCTCAGCCAATCCTTCTTCGTCCTCGTAATCGTCTGATTCTTCGTCATTGTTGGGTTCTAGAGCGTGGTCAAGGTCGGGGTAGTCAGGTATCTCTTCAGAGGTCTCGGAGACATCGTCAATCGGATCTGGCATCTCCGGTACCTGCTCCTCGGAATTGTCCTGATTTTCGGTTGCCAACCCGACGTCAAAACGATCGTTATCTGCGTTTTCCACCGGAAGATCTGGGGTGTTTGGTTCCTGGTTTTCTTCGTCTCTCTGTTCCTCTTTTTTCGGGTTCAACTTTGCGTCCAGTGTTTTCACGAGGTTGGAGACCTAAAATGGCCATTCGACCCCCTATACGTGAAAATACATGAAAATACCGTGCTCGACCGAAATGGCCAATGAAAAGACTTTGTACTGACTTGGGTGAGAATTTTGACTGTATATTTTGGGAAAACTCCAATTCTCAATAGTTGATTTGGGTCTAATACGAGCATTAGACCCTAATCAATTGCAGAGGCGTAGAGTTTTCAAAACTGCCCTCAAAGCAAAATAGATCCATATTGTTCCACCGAATGCATTGCTTTTCACCGAAAGTCTTACATTTAACTTTTAGTATTCGCGCCGCGTCCTTGGCCAACTTAAAAGCTCTTTTTTTCGGCGCAACATAATCAGAGTTTCATTTTGTGCCATTTCAACTCATTTCGAGTGTTCGTAGATTGCCAGAAAATAACCGCAATAGCTTCGTAGATCTGCAGTTTCAAAACTAACACTAAAAAAACAGACCTATGAAATCGTCTTTTCGTTGAAGGCTGATATGTTATATTTTGATTAAAATTCTATATAAGTTTTTGCTGCCTCTTTTAGCTGAACTCAAATAACCTCCATTTAAAGTGACGCACACTCCTTTGACCTTATCTCTTTGAATTAAAGTTAACAAAAGTCAATTTCAAAGTGAGGAAATCATTTTTGAGAGTGAGGTAAGTCAAGTGTGATCAAAAATTTAATCACCCGATTGCACAAAGAACTCGCTCCACTACGAGCAAAAAATGACATCACGCACGCATTTCAATTGAAATTGCATCCACGAATGAACAAAAAGCAGATTTGAATTGAAGTGGTTGTGACGTCATATGCTCGTTAAAAAAATCTCGACGACGAAACAAAAAACATAGCAGGACAAGTCCTGGCGTACAATTCAAAGAAATAAGTAAAATTGACTAAACAAAAGACTAGACCTATTAGGAACTATGAGTGAACTGGGAAAAACATTTTCTAAAAAAATTAGATCAAAAAGTTTTTTTAAAAAAACAGAAAATCATAGTTAAGATGCAGCAAGTGAACAAAAATCCACAAGAGAAAAAGTGAAATTTGGTTTAAACAAAATGCTGGGGCTGAAATGAACTATGAATGGATTGGGAAAACCATTAAGAAAAAACTCGATCCAAAAAATCGGATAATAGTAGAAATCAAAGTGAAACTGCTGCATGTGAACAAAAAATTACTACCGAGAAAGCGAAATTTTTTTTCAAACACCGTTTTCTCACTCTACTTTAAAAATTGAGTGAAAAAACTTCACTTCCCGAAACCGCTCGCAAAACCACACGCTCAACTTCCTGTACCGGCGTGACCAAAATCACTACCCCACTTTGACTTCCCCAAAACGACTGACCCCAATTTCACTACCACAAAAATCATAAAAATGTGTGAACAGATCTTAAAAAAAGACAGCGCCCAAACACAGTTCTTATTTTTTGAGTTGTAAACATAGCCGGAAGAATTCCGGAAGCGACTCAAAGCGTCAAAACTTGAAGAAAAAATCATAATCCCAGATGATGCCATTATCGTTCGTATTAGACCATTAACTCAATGCCTCCTCAGGCCTGATCTAAAAATTGGGGAAATTTAAACTACTATCACCAAGAGAAGCAAAACGCAGCAAAATTTTATATCCTTGAAAACGTTTGGTAACTTTAAAAAGCTCGAAATAATTAGGATTGTCAATATACTGATTGGCTGTAAAAGCTGACAAAGTTATCAATTGCCCTCTAATAATTTTTGATTCTAATTTCAAAGATCGCGAAAGAGTGGCAGATAATAATAATAGCTTAAAATAGTTAAGGTTTTAAGTTATTAAAAAAATTAAATTTTTCAAAAAGGACTACTCAAATTTAAGAATCAGAAAACCACTACAAATAGATTTCTGATCATTGAAATTACAATAACAAACAACATAAATTTCTTCGCTGTTGTATATATGTTAGACGACATGATTTCGTACTAATTCAAAAATTACAAAAATCATAGAAAAGACATAAGCAACAGAATAAAATGCAACGGCAAAAATTGTTTGAAGACAATAGCAGGGCCGGATGAAAGTCACAATAATTTGTAATAATTGGAAATTTTAAAAGGGCTTTCTATAAAACTCTCAGTACTGCCTTATGTAGAATGAAATGAATTGCAAACCAAAGAAAACATGAAAATCTAAGAACAAGCTGAATTCATTCAATTTTTTAATAACTTAAAAAAATCAATATGACCAATATAAATTTAGAAATATAGGTGCCAAGACAACGCTAGAATGATACAAACTAGAGTGTTAAGAATATGTACACAAGGTAGGGAACACCGTAACATAGTCTAATTCTTGATTTTTGAAAGTTAACAAGCAAATTCAAAAAAATCAAGATGAACGAATACGTTTCATTGTTCAGCATTCGATACATAGAAAGGACAACGAGTCATCCGAGATCGAAATCCATCCTCCGGAACAGAACAAAAAAGAAAAGACAGAATTCAATTATACGAAAGATTTTGCAAAAAAATGGTAAAATATTCATGAAAAAAGGACTGCATATATGAAAAAAATTTTAACTGTTTTTCAAAAACTTAACACTAAAAAAATTGAGCAGCTATTGAAACGAAATTAAAGTCACTCTTGTTGCACAGAAAGACCATTTCTAGTAAACTAAAACCAAAAAACAGTCATAAAATTAAGAAAAAATTGAAAAAACTACTAAAGTCGGAATAACATATGTACAATTGTATAAAACAAAAAAACATCAATGTAGAAAGAGGCGTTGAGTATATGAATTATCAAAAAAAAATTCCATATTAACTGATGTTTGACAGAAAGACGGCTGAAGGATCCAAAAATCAAGAAATTATAAGAAAAAACCCAAAAATTAACTAAAAAATCAAAAGTAAATATGCCAATTTTGAAATTGAAACGCATTTTAAGGCATTGCAAAACACTGTGGTATCATTTTCCGAGGTTTAAATTTCTATATAGCATCAAAAAAAATCATTTCTACAAAAAACCAAATTACAAGCAAAAAAAACTGGACCACTTAGACGAAAAAACGGCTAAAAACGGTTATCTATATGTGCAATTCAGTCAAAAACTACATTTCAAAGTCAAAAAGTCATTCACTGATCGAAGCGCTTGAACAAAAAACTTCTCTCGCTCAGAAAAAATCAGTTCACATGGCAATTTTTCTCACTTTCGCTTTTAGGTGAAAACAGCGTCTGAACGAATAGTACTTCCGGTAAAAAAAAACTTTAAGAAAACCAATACTCCTCTTCGAGTCCTAAAAACCAAGAGAAGGCCAATAATAGCCCGAGCTATTGCTGTGCGGCTATAAAAAATGATACGATATTGAAAAACCAAGCATGGTCTTAGGATAGAGGTGGTTGTGGGGTCAAGTAAAATCACAGATACTGTTGTGAGTTTGGCGCTGGTTGTACCTGTTCTCGAATGTCGTCCACAGCTTCGTCCAGCCCCTGGCCTTGCTCTGTCACCAATTCTTCCAGATGGGTCTTGAGCTCCTCCAACAAATTCAGGGGTCGCAGGGGGTATGTCGACGCTCCTGAAACGAAAATTTTTTAAAGTGTGAGAGCAACTTCGCGAAAATTGCAAACTACGAGCTTGCTAATACTGCACCAATTTGAACTGGGACATTGACCTTATGTCCTCATTTTCAATAAGTTAAATTTGTTTTTGAGGACGAAAAGTCAATTTTGAAAGACGAAAAATTGATCAGGCCAAAAATTGCTTTAAAAGGGTCAGAATCCGAAAAATTCATACTAACTTTTGTTGAAAAGAATTTAATTATCCGCTTAAAGCAAAGTAAAAATAAATTGAAATCTACAAAAACCTCTTAAAAAAATTTTGTACGTTCAACTTTTTAAAGCAAAAATTATTCTCAACGGTGGAGAAAATTAAGATTTTTGCCAAAGTCTGGCGAAATTAAAACCAACCAAAACCGTTAATTTATTATTTATAAAGACCTTTTTAACACCTGAAACGCTGTTAAGTTTCAGATATGTACAATTAATAAACTGGTGTAATTTATTGAGAAAATTAAAATTCGGCGGACGTTCTGGTAAAAATTTGAAAGAGATCCGATCAATTAGCTGTTTTCCAAACTATTGAAAAAGAAATGGGCAGTAAATGTGCAAAATTTTTCATGAATTTCTAGAACATTGAGTTAGAATTGTGATGAAGTTAGGTTTCTTGAAAGCGTTCAAGGGTTGAAAGAAAATTATTGAAAAAGTGCTAAAAATTTGTGAATATCTTGTCTGCTAAGATTAAAGTATTCTCAGTCAGCATATTCGTTATTAAAAAATTCTTTTATACGGTAAAGTTTAAAAAGTAGAGATAGTTTTGACTTACCTATACTTTACTTGAACTCATCTTAACGCACCGTAATTTGTACCGCCCCTTTACTTTCACTTTAACTCAATTTCCATATATTAAACATAAAATATTAACGTCGGGCCGAATAGTCTCAAACCATTGCAAAATGGATAGCATAAGGAAAATGGAGAAAGAAGAAAGGGTGTAGAAAAAGTTGGCGCAATAGGGGATTTAAGTGAGGGAAGAGATTTTTAGGAGGATTTCAAGAGTGGTCCATCTCCTGGGTGTTAGGAGTGGAATGAGAGGTTTGTGGAGCTGCATGGGTAGTGGGGAAGGGACAAGTGGTAGGCGTCTAAACTGCCAAAGCGGTGTGCCCCTTAAACATATATTTTTGTCTTCTCGGCAGCTTCGATAAATTGTTTACTTGGTCACTAGTAACGCTTTAGGAGAATTAATCAGCAACTTAACGCCCTTCACCTGCTAATTTTTTTTTGGAAAAGAAAATTCGAAAAATAAGACAAAAAAATGTCAGACGAACAGTCCATAGCATGAAAGATCATAACGTAGCATGACCAGTCCGGAATTACAATTCAAAGAATGGAAGCAACTTAAGACAACACTACCAGCCTCCTCAAAGAACAGCTTCCGATAACAAACAAAACAAATCAAATACTAAGACGTTCAAGAAAATAAACAGTAAAACCAACACAACAAAAAATGAAAATACTACTTCATTTCAGTTCTTTCAGAAAAATAGTGTTAGTGAAGCCATTTTTCCCATAAAAAAGAACCGCAACAATATTTTTACACAATAGGAGTTTAGACAGCAAACAACAACTTTGCGGAAAACCGCTGCAGCTAAAGTAGAGGGGCTGTTGTTTCAAGGGATAGTAAAAAACGGGATAGATCATTGAAAACAACTAACGTCAAAGTAAATGAAAAATGAAATTAAAACCTGAACTCTTCACCAATTGAACTTTCTACCAATAGAAACATATATCAAATTTAATGAAGGGAATTGTGGGACAGGGCAAAAAAAGGTGAAACAAATGCAGGTAAAAATCCAAAGATCAAACAATGTAGAAAACAAAATTAAAATTGTCGAAAACAGCTATTTTTTCTGAAAGCAATGGTTATCAAAGCAGTGAAAAATGAAACATATGAATAAAAACCATTAGTGTGATCACAGTTGAACTCATGAGTGAGCCATTGGCAGGTGCGCTAAATGGGACTAACTGGCAGAACAACAAAACTACAAAAGAGGGAAAAATCCGAAAAAATGACTAAGATTCTTCGAAAACAGTTAGTGTCATAAAAGTGAAGTCATACAAGCGTGCCAATGAGACTTATCAACTATGAGAATAAATATCCAAAGAACGAAAGTAACTACAAAAACGGGGAAATGCAAAAAAACTTATTCCATGAAGACAATGAGCGTCAAAGTCTTTGAAAACCATCGCTTACTTTTTGAGGGGCTTAAACAATTGAAAATATGCATTATTAGACCACAGGTAATGCCTTGTCAATGTATTCGTCCGGAAAATAAATAGAAAAACGGAATCTAATTTGCCGCAACTAAGAAAATTCGCTTATATAGCTACTTACAATTTTCCGTTGAGAGCAGTTATTTGCAAGTTTGTTTGAGAAAAAATAATCAGATCAACTCTACTCTAAGTAACATTGGAAATTACCTTAACTTTTCAGCTAAACTGTAAGGGTTATTATATTTTTATTTTAACTCTGTTTATATTCTACCTAAGCACTTTGAGTACATTTTTTCTGACTTAGTCAAATTTAAGGTAAACATACCCCGGCCTTTAACATAGAATAGAACCAAATTGAAGGTAAATTTAGAGTTGGATAGTATAGGGTAAATTAACCGTAAGATTTAGGGTACATTGAGGTAGTGAGACTTTAACTTTAAGTAAGTTAGCGTAAGTTAATGTGCGTTGAAAAAATAGATTCATCTATTTCGTTAAAGTAAATTGTAAAAAAAAATTAAGGTCTTTTAAATAAAACAAACTAACTTAAGATCTCCTGTCGCAGTTTTTTGTTACAATTTTTTAGGTTATATTTACAATCGAGTCTCCGGTCACAATGATAAAAGATCGTTCATAAGGAAACGTTTGCAATGTTTCAGAGCATTAACAGCAGATATCTGATTAAAAAAACTACCTGAGCAGAATTTTTGGATTCCAGATCCATATTTGGTTGGGTCCAGAGATTCGATTGGTTGGTGGTCGATGTCGAAGAAGAGAGACGCACTTGTAACGTGGGAAATTATCGCTTCTGCTTCCTGGCTCAGACCAGCCAAGAACCTGTAAAAATATAGTTTACTACAAACATTTAAAATACACTTTTAATTTAATACACAATTTAATACACTTTCGAAAAATCAAACTGTTCGAAAACAATTGGTATATCCTTTTATGACATTGCTTTAAGCCCAAACCACTATACAAATTCGACAATGCCTCACAAGAAGGCTGCCAGCCATTAAGGAGACAAAGATACAAGGCAAACAACAAAATCAAATATAAACAACAAGCATTAATTACGACCGAAACTCAAATCTTTGTAAAAAAAAACTTAAAGACAAAGTCAAAACAGCATCAGATAGAAACTAAACTCATCAAATTGACCTGAATTTAACCAGAAAAGACATAGGACCTGTCTTTATTGAGAAGGCTTAACACTTAGAAAAAGCATACAAAGCCAGTGAAATCTGTCACTATCCAGAAAGTTTCACAATTAAAAATGGATAAACACTGGCAAAAATTGAAAAGTCAATTAAAGTTTGCGAGAAAACCGTGTCGAAGCATATAAAATCATAATCTTTTTGGCTAAAATAATAAAGTGCGCCTTCTTCCAACGCCCTTAATATGATATATAGTACTTGTAATTAAGGTGTCATTAAATTGAGAACTGAAAAAGATAGCAAAAAAGAACCCTGAAAATTGAAAAGTGTCCAAAAACAATTATGAAAACTTGTAGTATCAGCCCTAAAAATAGAGATTTCTCTCCTTTTTGCCGAGATTTCGCTAAAATTTGGCAGAGATAAGAGTAAAAGTGGCAAATCTCAAAACCCAATATTTTTTTGAGTTTTTTCAGACGTACGTAATGACAACCATTTGCTTTAAACTAAAAATTTCAATTAGATTGACTTTCAACTGCTTAGGAAATCATTTGGAAAATTTATTAAAGAGATTAGAAAAGGAAAAAGGACAAAGAAATGAAAATGAAAGCATGCAGAATGCAAAAGTTCATGTACAAAATTACGCAAACAGTGTAGAGGCATAATCTTTTCGGTACAATTATCATGTATGTTTATTGGGCGTCACTTGGCTATTGGTTATTGGTCTTCTATTACAATCGGAATAAGTTTTCAGTTGTGAAACTCCATATTTTGACCAATATTGGTCTTGCTATTGCTGCTTGTACATCAAAGCAAAATTTTTCTCCAATTGTTGCCAAAATTACCGATGGGACATGCCTACAAAAAGGACAAGAAAATCAGGCAAAACTCCAGAATTCATTAAAAAATTACAAAATACTCGGAGAGATAAAACCCTTTGAGCTTTACTCGAAAAACCACCCTTGGAATCAGAGCGCGGCTGTTAAAAAATACCACTGATCCAGAAGATTGTCAACTAGGTTTTTGGGCAAACGGAAGTCTTTACATATCAAAAATAATTTATGCATTTTAATGAAATATCGATTTAATTTAACGAAAGGCCGGTAATATGTTAATTTCAGGACACTTTTCGTGGAACCGAAGTTAAAATAGCCATTTTTTCAGCAAGCTAATGATTTATCTGCAGTGTTCATATTTACACTACCGGCCAATTTGTGCAAATTGGGCTAAATAAACATTTTTGTTAAATTTTTCTTGAAAAAATGACAAAAAGTTTGTTTTCAAAAATTGAGCCATAATTTTATCCAAAACTGAGGTTTTAAACAGCTCTCTTTTGTCATTAAGCGTAAACCCAATGAGACTATCAATTACATTTTCTTCATACCTTATCAAAATTCATCAAAATTTCAGCAGAACTGTCCAAAAATTGAAAAAAAGCAACTGAAGTGAGGCTAACTTTCACAAAAATTTAAACATTCGTAATTCATCGGAAAAGGAGAAACTCGAAAAAATCTTATACAACGAATATATTGGTGCGCGAAAATTGACTGAACAAAAAATCCCAGTGGGGCATATAATTGCTTCCCCACTAAAGTGGGTCGGAACAATAAATTCCTTTTTATTCTTTAGTGTAACAAGAACATATACGCTCTAGTTGAACTGCTTATAAGGTAAACAACTATTTATTTGAATTAAATAAAAAATAGGCATTTATTTAAGTCAAGTAATCTGAATGCCTCAATATTTATAGTATAATATTCATTCTTCTTATTTAGGGTCAGACTTTGAAAATCACCCATCATCAATCAACTCCCAACTAATTCTGTACTTAAAAAAGGATACTTGACCTGTAGTAGAAACCAAACATATACAAACAACTGAAAGCACGCTGAAACAAGGTAGCTTGAATTGCAAAATGTCGTTTTAAACCATAATTATGAAATATTTCTTCAAACTGAAAATTATCGTCTCAAATTTTCATAGCAAAAAATTGCTGAAAATTTAATAAACTTCTTCAAAGTTATATATTTGTCCAGCTTGTATATTTAACAATCAGAAAGAACTTTTAAAATTGCTTAAGAACAACTGAGACTTATTAAAATTCTGGATATATCAATAAAAATATCAAAAAAATTCCCAATTAGAGCTTAAAGACTGTTGAAAGATTTTTCCGATACAATAAATCATTGAGTCATTACTTGGTCGAAAACCGGCCTTGTTGAAATAATTTAAAGCTAACGTATGTGTTTTTTGATGAGGTTACTGCTGACCCCTACTGAGTGATTTCAAACATTAGAGTTTTCGTTATACACTAGAGGCCTCCAGAAGTCATCAGCATTCTTGTTGCCTTCATTGATATTTTGTACCTACCGTAAAATTCCAAGAAGAAACAAAAGCAAGTTTCTGAGTCTAAATCTTATAAAATAACCAATAAAATGATTTCAAAGCCATTTTGTAACCAACTAATTGCAAAATATTTCAAGAATCAAATATTTTTTACAAAAAGTTTTTCGGTTATTTTGTTTGAACTGCATTGTTGAAATTTTTAAATATGTATTTTGTCAAAAGATTTCCCTGAGTACCATTTAAAAACTATCGGAAACAACTGCCCCAGAAAGATTTGCACTATGTTCTTTATACAATATAGCGTTTCAGAGGTCATTTTATTTGCATGCAGAGAATTCCTTTGGTATATTTCTGCGTTAAAGACGTGCGAGATTCGGTTGACCTTGTTGACAAAACTTAAGATAGCATATCAAAATGGTGTTAGGGGAAGTTATCATCTGAGAACTCAGTTCTGAAATGATTTTTGTACAAAATCAACACGTGAAATGATCTTGAAACTTCCTATCTGTCTAAGTTTTTCCTGCCAATTATGTCAAGATTTTATCATAAACATTACTATTTCGTTCCACAGAGATTTTTGAAGGCGGCGATGACGTGGCAAGACATTTTTTCTACAAAAAATGAAACAGTTCTTCGATAAACCTACATAAGAGGGCAGCCTGCATGATTCTGTACGTGGCACCAAAAGTTTTCATACTCATTTGATGGCTAACAAAGCATAAAATTACGCCTTAATATTAGCGAGATATGTGTTTAATCAGGTTGCAAAAAAAACATCTTTCTCTACAAAAACGCAACAGATCTTTCAATTATCAAAAATTTTAGACACATATGACTCCTCTTCGTCCGTTCATCCAGTGATTTTTATTTTTTGTAGAATAAACAAAACTAAACAGTTTTCAATATGATTTCAACTGCCTTTCAATTTGAACCTCTTTTTGGGAACATCAAAAGCAAAAACAGATCCTTATCGATGTGTCTTAGTTTTCCTAAAAACTGAAAACAACTCAGACAGAATGGCAGACCATCCTCTTTTACAAATAACATTAAGCCACAAGGGGACAAACCTAAATTTATCTGTGTGATTTTGGTATCAAAATTCTGTTTATACTACCAAATTATAAAATGCAACATGAAATTACTTTTGTCATAAAGAAACTTTTTTGAAATCAGTGGCATAGGTAATTTTGAAAAATATTAACAACCGAACAATAAGTAGAAAAAGAATGTTCCAAAAACAGCCAGACTACTAAGACCTAAAAATGTTCCCAATTTCAAAAGAAAGTTAAGTTTTTGGTAATATTTGCATCAGAGGAATTACAAAACACTCGAAGAACACCTTAAAAGGTTTAAAAAGGTAACCATACCACAAGGTATTTTCTCGCATTGGCGAGCCACAAAAATTATTTCAAAAATTGTTGAAATCCTCAGCTACTCTTAAGAAAGACCTTGAGACAATTTTTGAAAAAATAAAGAAAGTAATTAAAGAAAACTGACTTCAGTAGCTCTCAGTAACGGTCAGTCAGTACGGTTTTTTAAAACAATGAACACCGAAAATCTGCTTGAAATTTTGGGAGCAAATGGACAACAGCTTTTGACATTAACGGCATAAGAGGCTTTTTGTAACAGGATTGTAAAAAAATGATGTTGTTAATTTTGCAGCCCGTTTGCTTCATTGTTGACTTATTGTGGGCAATTCAAAAAAAATTTACATCTCAATCAAAACATGTCAGGCTCCCTTGCAGCTTCGTGTAGCACAAATCTGCACACAGTTCCGCAAAAAAAATTTTAAAAAAATATAGGACAACCCCGACAACAAAAATAACAAAATCAGATCAATGATGTTGATTTAATAAGCGTCTGGTGAACTAAATATCGACAATATAAACAAACATGAAAAAAAGAGTCCGCAAAAATAGCTTTAGAATTTTTCCCAATTTGACCCCAAAAAATCAACCGACTAGCGTGAAACCAATTGTTATCAAACTACTGACTACGGCAATTTATTGTAATCTGACTCAGCGGGAGTTAGGTCAATACTAATTGACGTCTTTAATATAATTGTCTCTTTATAAACAATTAGATGTTAGATAACTATTGGCCCCTATCAAGATTTATCTGAGTAAATGAAATTTTTGCGCTCTTTTCACTTGACTGCAAGATAACTGCAGTCACTGGAGTTGAGCTGCCTATTATTTTGAAAAAAGCGAAACTTAAATCATGCAAAAAGCAAGCAAACAAGCGTTTAAAAGTCCACTCTAGCAGTCAGACAAAAATTTTGCTTATGAAACACAAACTCAATTACAATCATATTACAATCATTGGTTCAAACTTCGTTCACAAATAAATGCTAATCACCTGAAAAACATTTCTTGCAGTTTTAAGCTCTTGTGTACAAAATCAAGCAAAAGCATGATATTGCAGTCTAGATATATGATTCATTAGGTTTTAGGAAGTTCAAAAGAAAAAACAAAAACTTGGTCCTTGTTCTCAGTTTGCAAACTTCAAAAGCATCTAATACTGAAAACTGTTAAACAAAAATTCGTGAAATTGACACAAAACACTTATCACAATAATAAAATTTTTTTTTCAATAGTTTCTTGATTGTATCCATTCATTTAACCGTGTGTGTTTTCAATTTTTTCTTTTGTGCAAGAAAATGTTAAAACGCTGAAATTCTTTTTAAAATTTTTATCCCATATCACCTATCTTTTTATCCCATATCTTTTACTTTTTCCTCATTATTTTGCGTTTTTTGTGTGTTTTAATATAAAGAGATAAGTAAGGTAAAAAAGTTTTTATTAATTGCATGCTGCTAAAAACAGGAAGAAGTTATATAGTATCAGCAAAATCAATACTAGAAATGGGCAAAAATGGGCTAAAAATATCTGAAAGGCGCCGAAAGTTTATGCCACGTAAAAGTCAAATGCTTAAAAGAACTCTTTGTAGTTCAATTCTAAAAACACCGAGCTTTAAAATGATACGCATATGTTGCTCTGGAATGCCCAAAAAGTCGAAACTTGAACAAAAAAAGTAGGGCTGGACTATCGTTTCTCGCATTTTTAGAGAAAAAATGTGGTAACAAGAGAAACTACCATGCCAGTACATAGATAATTGCGATACATAGATAGCAACCTTTTTAAGGGTCAGAATCTATTGAAGTAGTAAATTGAAATATAGCATTTATCTATCTATCTACCTGTCGAGGTTTGTGATAGAGGGAAGGGGTAGGAATTTAGTTGGGCTCAGATAGCAGACGGGTACAGCTCCTGCATCGTGGTGTCCTTGAGTGAAAGGGGTGGGTGCGTGGGGGTGACGGGGGTCCCCAGCTGGCTTAGGAAGAAGCTTCACAACTAAAATTGTTTTTATCTATATTTTTCTAAGATTCTGTCTAAACATACAATGACCATGAATGGGTCTTATTGATCATACGAAGACCATAGGTGATTCTTAGCAATCATTGCAAGATCATACTAGGGAATTTTGTATGTCTTATATGTGTTACTGAGTAAACTAAATGAGCAATGCGCTATTTAAATCTATCCAGCGAGAAAGTATTACGTCATAATTTCTTAACCATGTAAGCCTTACAAAAAGATTAAATGCACACAAAATACGTTGTACTTGGCATAGAAAGCTCGGAAAAAGTTCGTTTAACATAATTTTCGTTGAGCCTACTAATATACTGAATCGATTGCACTCTTTTTAGGCTTAATATTTTTATGTTTCCAAAACGTAGCGGTGACCAATCTGAGCCGAAAATCGCCCAGACAAAATACCTGCTACCAAATATAGCTAGATTTGCCGGGCCATTTAGATGTGCTTTTTCGCCTTCTCGATGTTAACATACAATTGCCTTGACGTTACGTGAGACAGATGCTTTATACTTGGTGAATTTAAAATAGTTACATATTCGATGAATAAAAGTTCCGATAGTGTGTTTTACACCTATGTTTTTGGAGCCGCGACTTTATAGCGGATTCAACCTTTTCGAAATTGCAGCAGTAAACTGAGTGAAATTCCTAAAGAGTGAGAGCTCTTTCAGCTCTCCACCTTTATTAAAACTCCATTACGCAGACTGCTACCATTGAATCGTGCCTGGCCGAAATACGACTACTGCTCTGTGTGTGGCATGTTGGACACCCAACAAATTGAACAGATCACCACAGGCGAGGCACCGATTGGAAACCTGGTGCGATAGTACCTCCACAGACCCGGCTGGGTTGGGTCACACGAGCAAGAAGCAGGACAGAGGGCCTGTCCTCCCCAAGGTGAAATTCCATGATACGAAGGTGTGTCTCTGACGTCAACAGCGAGAGGTGACTTATCAGCTCATTCATCAGGAGGTGTCAAATCCGATCAGTGTTCAATCGCCAACAGAGGACGCAAAATTCGCAGTGATGAGCTAGGTCGAAAGAGACAACTTCAGTAAGAGCGCTCTTCAAAAAGAAACTGTAAGACTCATCCAAACTCTATCCCTATTTTCTCTTGATGCTAAATTAATATTATAGAAACCGGCAAATCTAGTAAACCTCCGCAATTTTTTTTCTGTTTCTTTTTCTGTATTCCGGTATTTTCAATCCCTATGGTCTACGATAATCTATCCCTTATAATTTTTTGAGTTTAAAAACATCAATTCTGAAAATTTTTGGCAAAAAGTGCTATAATTGTATCATTGCCTTATATCTCGCTGAATTTGGTTTAAGAAAACTATAAACGTCTTAAGTTCCGCAAGCAAAAAAAAAGTTTAAAGAAACTAACCAAATTTGAATAATTAGAAAAAAGTCTATCCGATCATTCTAACATGCTCATATAGTAGTTAGATAGATTAAAACGTTGTAAAAAAACAAGTTTGGTTAAGTTTTTCAAACATCACAAAAAACAGGTAACTGATTTTTTCACAATAAGCGCTAATTCTTGGAAAGTCGTGAAAAAATTGTGCATTCAACATAAAAGTTCGGAGTTTGAGCAAAGCCCACATCAGTCATGTTGCAAAAACATTATATGGTTTTTATATTAGCTGCAAGTTCACTGCATCACGCCATCAAGACTTTGACTCAAGCGTTACAAGACCATTATAAAAAAAGAATTTACACATTACCGGGTCTGAGTTTCAATCCTAACGCGGAGAAAGTACGAAAAACAGCTCAGTTCCAATTGAGTCATTCCTTCCGTGATAAAAAGAGGCTAGTTGTATGGCATGATGTGGTGAACAATTCATTGTCCCGGCTTCGCAGTAAAAACAATAAGCCTTTAACACCTTCGCAGCTTATTGCAGAGCTTGAAGAGTATCAGGAGTGCGTAGAAGCTATAGTGTATTGCCCCAGAGAGGGAACTCCTGATATTTACGATCAGCTCAAGCGTAGTACTCTAGTTACCATCCACATAGTGAAAGACATTGTCTCTAAACGTAAACAGAAAGACCCTAGTTTACTTAAAGAGTACAGAGCATTACACCAAAAGCCTGCGCTTGAGCTGAAAACACTCCTTATAGTGTTAGCACAAAAGAACAACCTCCGATGCTTGATAACACGCTCCCGACCAAAAAAAGCTCTCTAAGCGAAGTCGTAAAACACTTCGCACCCGTCATGCGTTCGAGGAGGCGGAACTCACTCAAGCCTTTGAAAAGCTGAATGTCACTTATTCTTGCGTTGTTGTGGGAGTCTACCAGCTGACTGGCGGTGTGACTTAGTTTACTCACGAGTTATGGGTTAGTTTGGTGTTAGTCCTCTCCAATAGCGTTTTACTAAACGTTTCGCTCTCCCCACTCTGAGTTATTCACTACCGTCCGTTTTCCGCAGGTTATCTGGTTTCATTTTTCCGTTCACTCCTTTTTGTTTCCGTGTCTCCGTTTTTCTTTTTATTGCTCGTTAATCTCTTTTATGATGTAGTATGGTCAATTTTTGCTGTAGTAATTTTTTTTCTGCTACTATGATGGTTGGTTGTTTAGTCTCGTTGCTTGCTAGGGTGTGACTTAAGTTCATTCTTGAGTTACGGCTGGTTTGTTTCGTCACTATCACTGCACTTGTTTGCTAGCAATTTTTGTAGCTTGATTAATTTTGATAGTATGCACATTTGTTGTCTGGGTATGGTGGTTTGCTAGGTTGTGACTTAAGTTTGTTCTGGAGTTACGGCTAAAAACTTTTCCACCACGCCCGTGCCATTTTTCCGCTTCGTTGTGCGCTGTTCGCCCGACGCTCCTGTTTGTCCGTGCAGTTTTCTGTTGCGTCGTGCGTTACTTGCTCGGCGTCTCTTCCCGTCCGTCCCGTCTCCCGTTCTGTCCCTTGTCGCGCTTTCTGCGCTCACCGTTCATTCCTTTTTCGCCGGGTACTATTGTACTCGCCGAATTACTTTGCTCTTTGGCGGTTCGCTAGGCAAACCGTCACACTAGGGTTCGGTTTAACCCATTTGTTTTGTGTTGTGGTATGTGTGTGTACTTTGTTGTGGTACCAAATTAAACTTTTGCTTCCTGTATTGATAAGATCATGGCAACATCGCCGGACAAATTTAACAAACTTTATAGTGCGAGGCCAAAATTAGAGGCTGAACTTAAAAACATCTATGGTGAAATTAACAATGCTGTTGATAAGCAAGACAGGAAAATTGAGATCGAACGTCTGATTGTTAAGTGCAAGGACGCTTTTACTAGAGTAGTTGATAAGATTGAAGAGCTCTTTGATCTGGCACAAAAGACTGAAGATCCAGATGCTGCCTGTATGAACCTTGAAAAATGATTAGAGACTGTAGCAAAGAAAACTGATGAGTTCACTGCAGCTGCTCGAAGGTATATCAATTCGGTCCAAGACAAAGAGATAGCAGAGCTGCATACCTCTCACTATTCAAAATCAGGTTCACATATGATTTCGTCAAAAAGATCAAGTCAGCGTCAACGAGCCTTAGAACTATCAAAACTCAAAAGGGAGGAACTTGAGAAACAACATGTCGCAAAGCTTCGCATTGCTAGACAGCGTCTTGAAATTGAAAAACAAACGAAATTGCGGGAATTGGAAAATGAGCAGCTTGAGGAGGATCATCGCAAGGAAGTAGCTGCTGCAGCCCTTGAGGAAATTGAGTTGACGAAAAAATCATCAGCAGTTGGGTCTGGTACAGGCATAATGAGTGGGCTCTTTACGGAAAGAAGTTTTAAGTCAAGAGCAAGAAACTTGTTCAAGATTGGGTTAATTCGTCACCGGCCGGGAACATGGCTGATGTTGCAAACGAATCGAGTTTACACTTTTCTGGTTCCATCGACCAATCCAACCAAGCAATTGTCCAACGACTTTCTTCAGCTCAACTTCCAAACTCACACTTCAATCTCAATACACATGGTCGAGTTGAGGCCAACATCAACCTCCCTGTCCATGAGCCGCGAGAACCAAGTAGTAGAACCAATGTAACCAATGATGCACATGTTGCAAACAAAATTATGCAAGAGCAACGACAGCCTCAATATACGCCTCCTTCGCCCTCAATAAACTTTGGTATGTCAACTCAACTGAACGCCCCAAACACAGCCCGACAACTGTCTCAATCAACAATGAACTTCGATGGTTTACAGTTAGATCACCAATTCCCTCGCAGATCGAGCATGCCGGGACAGTTGAATTTAGTCAGCCCTTCGCATTCACGACCCTTAAATGAAATCGTTAATGCTCCTCTAGCACCTAATCCGCCACAAGCACACATAGATGTACCAGCCCCCCATCGCCCGTTTCAAACCCCGTAGTACTACATTTCCCGTTAATCCCACCAGCATTCCGCTTTCCTCTTTTGCCGGCACAAGCACTCCCACTACACGCCACTGACCCTGTGGCAAATAATGTCAATCTGTTACCCCATTCTCCGCCTGCGCCAGTCATTTCCTCCGCAAACGTTTTCGTACCTCAATCAATTCATCCACCGCCCCCACAAAAGAGGTTCGAGCACCAAAACTTTGTTCGAGCACCCATTCCCACGCAGCTCCTGCTCCCCCGGATCCAATCATCTGGCGTTTTCCAGCAGCAATCCCATCTAATGCAGTACCACTTGTACGTACTTCTGCAAACCTATACACCGTACAACCGGCCACGTTAATCAACCCTCATATAACTACATCGCTCCGCTCCTCTCATGTACAAGCAGCAGCAGGGCCTCAAAATTACGTAACATTAGACTTCATGCAAGCAAATAAATTTAGTTCTTCCACAGTTACCGCCCCACCTTTGTCACTCCGATCATTCCGCCAACGTATGGAGCTACTGTTCCAAATCCGTTGTGTTGGGGTGGCCCGCCGCATCCCACACCTTCGGCTCCTTCCTTGGACTCCGCGAATTTGATAAAGCAGTTGGCGGACGCAATCACTAGTAAGAAGAACGATCCATTGCCCGAGTGGAAGTCATCAGAGCACAATGGTGATCCCCTGCAGTGGCATTAATGGTTCGAACAATTTAAAAGCGCTTTAGACTCTCAGTCCTTGACTGATGATGTAAAGTTAATATATTTAAAAACTCTTGTAACTGGGAAACCTAAAACCGCCATCGCTGAGTTCGCATACTGTGGTTTAATGTATAAGGATGCACTTAAGAAATTTGAACGTAAATTTGGCCAACCCCAGGCAGTAGTCAGTGCACACTTAGACAAACTCAGCTCTTTTCCTCCACTAAAGATGCACAATAGTGATAACATCATAAACTATTCTGCAACAATTTCAAGTCTTGTTTTGGGGTATTTAAATCACTTTCATATGACTCAGTCCTCAAGAGCGCCTCACTTCTTAACACGGCTGTGCAAATGTTGCCTTCCAATCTTAAAAAGTCTTGGTAACTCTTCACAGTGAAGAAACATTGGGTTAAACCAACACTCCTTGACTTCAACGACTGGTTGAAGAAGAAGGCCGAGGCACATGATTTATTGGAAAAAAACTTCATCGATAGCAAGATTTGAGGATAACACCAACTCAGTAGTAAAGACCAAAGTTGCCTCAAGAACTTCAAAAATCCCCTTCAAACAACAACAATAGTAATTCTAATGCTGGCGCAAGTCAAAGTAAACCTTCTAGTGTCAAAGACCACTACTTTGTCATCCGTGAGCAATGTGAAAGGCCTCCTTCAGGTGACTGAATTACAGTTGATGAGCTCTTCTGGTAAAAATACCACGGCTTTAGTTTTGTGCGATACCACTTGCAGTAACTCTTGGGTGTCCAATGATCTTGCAAATAGACTTGGTTTGCACGGTACAACATTGAAACTAACAGTCAAGGGTATAAATACCGAGGAGGTGGTAGACACTAAGTTAGTTGAACTAATTGTAACACCACGCGACAACCAAGCGTTTGAAACATTTAAAGTCAGCCCTTACGTAAAGGAAGATTTGAATGTAGGCGCCGATGTCATCAACATTAAAGCACTTCAGGAAACATACCCGCACTTAGCAGTTCTAGACCCAGTCACATATTACTATGTGAACATTGAGATGATACTTGGACAGGAAGTGTATCATGCAATCCGCCCGTTAGAGTACTTCGCTTCCGACGAGAAGTGCTCGTCTTTCGCTCTTCGCTTACCCATAGGTTGGGTTCTAAGCGGCCCTCTACCGTCGTCTTCAGGTTTAGTCTCGACTTGTCTTAAAGCAAATATTGAGCAGGATTTTGAATTCGCTAGTCAGGTAAAGTCTTGGTACGACATGGAGTCGTACGGCGCACTTAAGCAAGTAGACCCTCGATCCGCCGCGGATGCACGTGCGCTTGATATTCTTGAAAACACCACAGTGCATAATGGAAAAAGGTACGATGTCGGAATGCTATGGGCTGAAGATAACATCGAATTGCGCAACAATTACTTCTCGGCGCTGGTGCAATTAAAATCTTTGGAAAAGCGGCTTACGAAAGACCAGACTTTAGGGGAAAAGTAATCGAATACCATCAAAGAGGAATTAGACAAGGGCTAAGTAGTAAGGGTCAAAGATGCTCATAAGGTAGAAAGTTGCTCGGAACGAGAGTGGTACCTACCACACCATCCGGTTGTTAATCCGAACAAGCCAGGCAAGGATCGTAGGGTACTAAACGGAGCAGCTAAATTCCATGGCGCATCTCTTAATAAGTCATTACTCACTGGACCTGACTTACTACAAAACTTAATCTATGTACTCCTACGCTTCAGACAACATCCATTTGCCGTATCCGCCGACATCGAGGGAATATTCCTCCAAGTTGGAGTGCTACCATGTGATCAACCATCATTGCGCTTTTTGTGGCGGGAGGACCCACATCAAATGTTGTGGTACACCAGTATAAGCGGCACATCTTTGGGGCAAAAGATTTGCCCACCTGCGCCAACTATGCACTTCAACGCACGGCTAGTGATAATGCTAAGGAGTACCCAGAAGCTTCGAAAGACGTCCTTGAGAACTTCTACATGGACGATTACTTAGACTCAGTGGAATCCCCCGAGAGGGCCCTCATTAGGTCGAAGGAATTGGTACATCTTCTCCATTTAGGTAGGTTCAAGCATATTAAGTTTGTAAGCAATGTACCAGATCTGGTTGACCGAATTGATGGGTCTGCTCAATCCACTGAACCGAAGGTCATCGTTTCATCCAAGGAGGAATCAATGCACGTGCTTGGGCTTAAGTGGGATCATAACAACAATACTCTGGTTGTGAGTAGGGGTACTAACAGCGCCATCACAAAAAGTTTAACACAGCGCTTGGTCTTGGGTCTAGTGTCAAAAGTCTATGACCCAATTGGTCTTGTCGCACCATTTACCGTTGTTGCTCGGTTAATCTTGAAAGACGTTTGGCGTGTCAATGGACAAAGTTGGGATGATGAGTTATCTAATGACACAGTTGACAGATTCCGTGCCTGGTGTGCTGATCTGCCGCGGTTAGCTGAGAAAACTATACCAAGAAATTACTTTACAGGACCATTCCAACATCTTGAACTCCACATGTTAAAGGGAAATCTGTCGAGCATTAACGGTTACTGTGGATAAAGTATTTATGTGGACAGATAGTACCATCGTCTTGCAGTGGATAAACTCAACAAACCAACATCCCATCTTCATTGCAAATCGTGTTAGTGAAATCCTGGAGAACACCAGCGTTGACCAATGGAACCACGTCGCCACTTGTGATAATCCGACAGATGCTGGCACGCGTGGTATGTCCGCTGAAGTTTTGCAATCAAGTAGCTGGGTGAGGGGTCCTGACTTCTTGAAAACTAAGCAATTCCCTTTTATACCAAATACTTCGTTGATAACATCAAGCTCGGCGTTGTAACCAAGGAACAAGATGATGCCTCCTCCATCTCCTCTCTAGCCCCATCCGTAACCAAGCCCCCTAAGGAACAAAGCAATAATCTAATCCCATTTGATAAGTTCATTTCTTATCAAAAACTACTACGTGTCACCGCATATGTGCTCCGTCTTTTACCCTCTCATGAAAGTTACCCCACCGTAGACGGCAGCATAGCAGATCCTGTTGAGCTTGACGAAACCGAGCGACATCTCCAGTACCTGGTGCAAGGAGAATCCTTTAATACTGAAAGAAAGGATCTTCTTGACAACAAATCCGTTAAGAGGAGCAGCCGCATTGCTCAGTTTACTCCGTTTATTGGGCCTCATGGTCTCAACCGTATTTCTGGTCGACTACGACGGCTAGTGGAAATTGACTTTGACACTAAGCATCCTATCGGGCTGGATGCGCGTCATACTTTTGTTAAACTGTTTCTGCGGCATACTCATTTGCAGAACCATCATCAGGGTATCGATTACTTAAGGTCAAAGGTACAGGAACGTTATGCCATCCTAAAACTACGTTCCACACTGCGTTCAATCAAATCAAACTGCGTCTTGTGTAGAAAATTCCGTGCAGCAACTATTCAACCTATCATGGCAGACCTCCCAAAGGAGAGACTCGCATACCAGTCTCCTCCCTTTACCAACACTGGGGTTGATTACTTCGGCCCATTCTACGCCACAGTTCGTCGGACTACTGAGATGAGGTGGGGATTTCTCTTCACTTGTCTCACTTCTCGTGTTGTCCATGTTGAAGTTGTCTCGTCCATGGACACTAGTTCTTGTGTAATGGGAGTGGAGCGGTTCGTCTCGCGTTGGGGAACTCCTGCTATGATTTGGTCGGATAATGGTACGAACTTCATCGGAGCGGAGAAAGAGCTCCGTAAATGTGTGGAAAAGTGGAATACGCCTAATATTGCCGCCAAACTTGCACATAAGGGCATTAAGTGGAGGTTCAATCCACCCAGTGCGCCACACCAAGGTGGCATCTGGGAGAGGTTAGTTCGTAGTTTTAAAAGAGTACTGTACACTATCCTCGGTACGCGTCGCCTCACAGATGAGGTGTTGAACACTATTTTTTGTCTGGTCGAATACGCACTAAACTCACGTCCCTTAACGCCCGTAAGCGCCGACCCGTCCGACCTAGGCGCAATAACTCCTAACCATTTTCTACTCGGTAACCAAGCAACCGGAATTCCGTCTATCGTTGGCGTCGACGAGTTCGATCATCGTAAACAGTACGCCCATGCACAGTCCTACGCCAATGCAATTTGAGCACGTTGGCTTAAGGAGTACGTACCTGCGCTTAACCGTAGAATTAAGTGGCAGACGCCTGCCGAGCATCAATTCAAGGTTGGTGAATTAGTTTGGATCGTGGAACAAAGCAACCCTAGGGGTTACTATTCAACTGCTCGGATTGAAGAACTCCGTTACGGCTCCGACAGCTTCCCCCGCTCAGCCGTCTTACGCACGTCGTCCGGATCGCTCGTCCGCCCACTCGTTAAATTTGTACCGATCTTCCCAACATTTTCTTCCGGGCCGGAGGATGTTACTGAGTAAACTAAATGAGCAATGCGCTATTTAAATCTATCCAGCGAGAAAGTATTACGTCATAATTTCTTAACCATGTAAGCCTTACAAAAAGATTAAATAGACACAAAATACGTTCTATTTGGCATAGAAAGCTCGGAAAAAGTTCGTTTAACATAATTTTCGTTGAGCCTACTAATATAATGAATCTATTGCGCTCTTTTTAGGCTTAATATTTTTATGTTTCGAAAACGTAGCAGTGACCAATCTGAGCCGAAAATCGGCCCAGACAAAATACCCGCTAGCAAATATAGCTACATTTGCCGGGCCATTTAGATGTGCTTTTTCGCCTTCTCGATGTCAACATACAATTGCCTTGACGTTACGTGAGACAGATGCTTTATACTTGTTGAATTTAAAATAGTTACATTCGATGAATAAAAATTCCGATAGTGTGTTTTACACCTATAATATGGAATCATGAATAAATTTTTTATGATTCATCCCGGGGAACCAAATTTTATTTGCTATTTTCCTGCTATTATTGAAATTGTTTCGCAATTTGAAAGTTTTCTTGAGTCTTTCAAAAACAGGAGGATTTTTCATTGTATTTCCATTTTTGCAAAAAAAATACGCAAATACTCTCTAATGTAATTTCTACAATTTGAGCGCTTCCCGTATAAAAAGAATATCTGTTGAACAGACTGAAATTTGACAGTTTTTTTAAGTGCTCTAATTATGTAGGAATTGTTCAAAAACTATGGAAATATTCATTCTTGAGTTTTACATTTTTTTCAAGTATTTAACTAACAAATGGCTTGTACTTAGTTTATGTAAGATCTGTGCAAAAAGCGCTGAATGCACTCAATTAAAAGTTTCGAAGTGTTCAATTTCTGTGAGATTTTGGAGAAAAATTTCAAGAGTTTTTGTAGGAACTGCGTTGAAAAGTGCTGAAATTGATTTTATGAGGACCTTTAGCACATAGAACTAGATATTCAGCACATTAAGCAGATTTCTTACAAAATTTCCCCACAATGAGCGCAATTCTTACAAAATTGTTTGCTTATATCCCCTCACACCTTGACGCGCGGTTAATTATTTTTAAATATACAGCCTTACCTGTGAAGTTGGTGATCAAGTCTGTCAGAATTGAGTAATTCTTGTGTTTGTCACCACTGTCCAATCTCCATCGACGATCTCCTACACGAAGCCACACCTCATCCTCATCATCCAGTTCCATCTCCCCAGACCCCTCAACCTCGTCAAGTCCTCGATTCCGACCCCCTCCGGAACCCTCGATTCGAACCCTGATAGCAGGACTTCCCTCAAGAGTGTCGGCGTCAATTGGTTGCCTGGTTCCAGAATGTTGAGGTTGAGGTCCGTCGTCAATCAAAACTTCACCCGGGATATGACTATCTCGTGCATCATAATTGTCCGGCCGATCACTGTCCAACTGTTTCTGCCATCTGAAAAGAAAATGTTAATTTTCCTACTTTTTCTCATTATTTTGTAGATTACGGCCATCTATAATAGATTTTTTTGCACTTTTATAATGGCCAAAAAAATCGTCAGGGCTGTTGCATGTTCGCATGTCCGCAATTGTTTCCCGTCCTCGGTTGAACAGCTCAACATCTTAGGTGAACGCAAAGTAAGCCGAGGTGAAAGTAAACTGCCCGGGTCGAATGTCCTCCCTAAAATCTTCCCATTTTGATGTAAGAATGGGGGGGTAATTTGTCTTTGGGGGGTAAATTGATGTAAGAGTGTGGGGGTAATTTGTTCAGAGGGGGTAAAATGATGTAAGAGTTGGGCTGCAATGGGAGGACTTTTAAGGAATTACCCCCCCCCCCCTGACTGAAATTGCCATGTAAGAGTGAGCTGCAATGGGCTGCAATGGGAGGACTTTTAAGGAATTACCCCCCCCCCCCACCTGACTGAAATTGCCATGTAAGAGTGGGCTGCAATGGGCTGCAACGGGAGGACTTTTCAGGAATTACCCCCCCCCCCCCACCTGACTGAAATTGCCATGTAAGAGTGGGCTGCAATGGGCTGCAATGGGAGGAGTTTTCAGAAATTACCCCCTGAATGAAATTGCCATGTAAGAGTGGGCTGCAATGGGCTGCAATGGGAGGACTTTTCAGGAATTACCCTCAATGACTGAAATTGTCGTGTAAGAGTGGGCTGCAATGGGCTGCAATGGGAAGACTTTTAAGGAATTACACCCCCTGACTGAAATTGCCATGTAAGAGTGGGCTGCAATGGGCTGCAATGGGAGGACTTTTCAGGAATCACCCTCAATGACTGAAATTGTCGTGTAAGAGTGGGCTGCAATGGGCTGCAATGGGAAGACTTTTAAGGAATTACACCCCCTGACTGAAATTGCCATGTAAGAGTGGGCTGCAATGGGCTGCAATGGGAGGACTTTTCAGGAATTACCCTCAATGACTGGAATTGTCGTGTAAGAGTGGGCTGCAATGGGCTGCAATGGGAAGACTTTTAAGGAATTACACCCCCTGACTGAAATTGCCATGTAAGAGTGGGCTGCAATGGGCTGCAATGGGAGGACTTTTAAGGAATTACCCCCCTGACTGAAATTGCCATGCAAGAGTGAGCTGCAATGGGCTGCAATGGGAGGAGTTTTCAGGAATTACCCCCTGACTGAAATTGCCATATAAGAGTGGGCTGCAATGAGCTGCAATGGGAGGACTTTTAGGGAACTACCCTCCATGACTGAAATTGTCATGTAAGAGTGGGCTGCAATGGGCTGCAATGGGAAGACTTTTAAGGAATTACACCCCCTGACTGAAATTGCCATGTAAGAGTGGGCTGCAATGGGCTGCAATGGGAGGACTTTTAAGGAATTACCCCCCTGACTGAAATTGCCATGCAAGAGTGGGCTGCAATGGGCTGCAATGGGAGGAGTTTTCAGGAATTACCCCCTGACTGAAATTGCCATATAAGAGTGGGCTGCAATGAGCTGCAATGGGAGGACTTTTAGGGAACTACCCTCCATGACTGAAATTGTCATGTAAGAGTGGGCTGCAATGGGCTGCAATGGGAGGAGTTTTCAGGAATTACCCCCTGACTGAAATTGCCATGTAAGAGTGGGCTGCAATGGGAGGATTTTTAAGGAATTACCCCCCTGACTGAAATTGCCATGTAAGAGTGGGCTGCAATGGGCTGCAATGGGAGGAGTTTTCAGGAATTACCCCCTGACTGAAATTGCCATATAAGAGTGGGCTGCAATGAGCTGCAATGGGAGGAGTTTTCAGGAATTACCCCCTGACTGAAAATGCCATGTAAGAGTGAGCTGCAATGGGCTGCAATGGGAGGACTTTTAAGGAATTACCCCCCCCCCCCACCCCACCTGACTGAAATTGTCGTGTAAGAGTGGGCTGCAATGGGCTGCAATGGGAAGACTTTTAAGGAATTACACCCCCTGACTGAAATTGCCATGTAAGAGTGGGCTGCAATGGGCTGCAATGGGAGGACTTTTCAGGAATCACCCTCAATGACTGAAATTGTCGTGTAAGAGTGGGCTGCAATGGGCTGCAATGGGAGGACTTTTAAGGAATTACACCCCCTGACTGAAATTGCCATGTAAGAGTGGGCTGCAATGGGCTGCAATGGGAGGACTTTTCAGGAATTACCCTCAATGACTGGAATTGTCGTGTAAGAGTGGGCTGCAATGGGCTGCAATGGGAAGACTTTTAAGGAATTACACCCCCTGACTGAAATTGCCATGTAAGAGTGGGCTGCAATGGGCTGCAATGGGAGGACTTTTAAGGAATTACCCCCCTGACTGAAATTGCCATGCAAGAGTGAGCTGCAATGGGCTGCAATGGGAGGAGTTTTCAGGAATTACCCCTTGACTGAAATTGCCATATAAGAGTGGGCTGCAATGAGCTGCAATGGGAGGACTTTTAGGGAACTACCCTCCATGACTGAAATTGTCATGTAAGAGTGGGCTGCAATGGGCTGCAATGGGAAGACTTTTAAGGAATTACACCCCCTGACTGAAATTGCCATGTAAGAGTGGGCTGCAATGGGCTGCAATGGGAGGACTTTTAAGGAATTACCCCCTGACTGAAATTGCCATGCAAGAGTGAGCTGCAATGGGCTGCAATGGGAGGAGTTTTCAGGAATTACCCCCTGACTGAAATTGCCATATAAGAGTGGGCTGCAATGAGCTGCAATGGGAGGACTTTTAGGGAACTACCCTCCATGACTGAAATTGTCATGTAAGAGTGGGCTGCAATGGGCTGCAATGGGAGGAGTTTTCAGGAATTACCCCCTGACTGAAATTGCCATGTAAGAGTGGGCTGCAATGGGAGGACTTTTAAGGAATTACCCCCCTGACTGAAATTGCCATGTAAGAGTGGGCTGCAATGGGCTGCAATGGGAGGAGTTTTCAGGAATTACCCCCTGACTGAAATTGCCATATAAGAGTGGGCTGCAATGAGCTGCAATGGGAGGACTTTTAGGGAACTACCCTCCATGACTGAAATTGTCATGTAAGAGTGGGCTGCAATGGGCTGCAATGGGAAGACTTTTAAGGAATTACACCCCCTGACTGAAATTGCCATGTAAGAGTGGGCTGCAATGGGCTGCAATGGGAGGACTTTTAAGGAATTACCCCCTGACTGAAATTGCCATGCAAGAGTGAGCTGCAATGGGCTGCAATGGGAGGAGTTTTCAGGAATTACCCCCTGACTGAAATTGCCATATAAGAGTGGGCTGCAATGAGCTGCAATGGGAGGACTTTTAGGGAACTACCCTCCATGACTGAAATTGTCATGTAAGAGTGGGCTGCAATGGGCTGCAATGGGAGGAGTTTTCATGAATTACCCCCTGACTGAAATTGCCATGTAAGAGTGGGCTGCAATGGGAGGACTTTTAAGGAATTACCCCCCTGACTGAAATTGCCATGTAAGAGTGGGCTGCAATGGGCTGCAATGGGAGGAGTTTTCAGGAATTACCCCCTGACTGAAATTGCCATATAAGAGTGGGCTGCAATGAGCTGCAATGGGAGGAGTTTTCAGGAATTACCCCCTGACTGAAAATGCCATGTAAGAGTGAGCTGCAATGGGCTGCAATGGGAGGACTTTTAAGGAATTACCCCCCCCCACCCCACCTGACTGAAATTGTCGTGTAAGAGTGGGCTGCAATGGGCTGCAATGGGAAGACTTTTAAGGAATTACACCCCCTGACTGAAATTGCCATGTAAGAGTGGGCTGCAATGGGCTGCAATGGGAGGACTTTTCAGGAATCACCCTCAATGACTGAAATTGTCGTGTAAGAGTGGGCTGCAATGGGCTGCAATGGGAGGACTTTTAAGGAATTACACCCCCTGACTGAAATTGCCATGTAAGAGTGGGCTGCAATGGGCTGCAATGGGAGGACTTTTCAGGAATTACCCTCAATGACTGGAATTGTCGTGTAAGAGTGGGCTGCAATGGGCTGCAATGGGAAGACTTTTAAGGAATTACACCCCCTGACTGAAATTGCCATGTAAGAGTGGGCTGCAATGGGCTGCAATGGGAGGACTTTTAAGGAATTACCCCCCTGACTGAAATTGCCATGCAAGAGTGAGCTGCAATGGGCTGCAATGGGAGGAGTTTTCAGGAATTACCCCTTGACTGAAATTGCCATATAAGAGTGGGCTGCAATGAGCTGCAATGGGAGGACTTTTAGGGAACTACCCTCCATGACTGAAATTGTCATGTAAGAGTGGGCTGCAATGGGCTGCAATGGGAAGACTTTTAAGGAATTACACCCCCTGACTGAAATTGCCATGTAAGAGTGGGCTGCAATGGGCTGCAATGGGAGGACTTTTAAGGAATTACCCCCTGACTGAAATTGCCATGCAAGAGTGAGCTGCAATGGGCTGCAATGGGAGGAGTTTTCAGGAATTACCCCCTGACTGAAATTGCCATATAAGAGTGGGCTGCAATGAGCTGCAATGGGAGGACTTTTAGGGAACTACCCTCCATGACTGAAATTGTCATGTAAGAGTGGGCTGCAATGGGCTGCAATGGGAGGAGTTTTCAGGAATTGCCCCCTGACTGAAATTGCCATGTAAGAGTGGGCTGCAATGGGAGGACTTTTAAGGAATTACCCCCCTGACTGAAATTGCCATGTAAGAGTGGGCTGCAATGGGCTGCAATGGGAGGAGTTTTCAGGAATTACCCCCTGACTGAAATTGCCATATAAGAGTGGGCTGCAATGAGCTGCAATGGGAGGAGTTTTCAGGAATTACCCCCTGACTGAAAATGCCATGTAAGAGTGAGCTGCAATGGGCTGCAATGGGAGGACTTTTAAGGAATTACCCCCCCCCCACCCCACCTGACTGAAATTGTCGTGTAAGAGTGGGCTGCAATGGGCTGCAATGGGAAGACTTTTAAGGAATTACACCCCCTGACTGAAATTGCCATGTAAGAGTGGGCTGCAATGGGCTGCAATGGGAGGACTTTTCAGGAATCACCCTCAATGACTGAAATTGTCGTGTAAGAGTGGGCTGCAATGGGCTGCAATGGGAGGACTTTTAAGGAATTACACCCCCTGACTGAAATTGCCATGTAAGAGTGGGCTGCAATGGGCTGCAATGGGAGGACTTTTCAGGAATTACCCTCAATGACTGGAATTGTCGTGTAAGAGTGGGCTGCAATGGGCTGCAATGGGAAGACTTTTAAGGAATTACACCCCCTGACTGAAATTGCCATGTAAGAGTGGGCTGCAATGGGCTGCAATGGGAGGACTTTTAAGGAATTACCCCCCTGACTGAAATTGCCATGCAAGAGTGAGCTGCAATGGGCTGCAATGGGAGGAGTTTTCAGGAATTACCCCTTGACTGAAATTGCCATATAAGAGTGGGCTGCAATGAGCTGCAATGGGAGGACTTTTAGGGAACTACCCTCCATGACTGAAATTGTCATGTAAGAGTGGGCTGCAATGGGCTGCAATGGGAAGACTTTTAAGGAATTACACCCCCTGACTGAAATTGCCATGTAAGAGTGGGCTGCAATGGGCTGCAATGGGAGGACTTTTAAGGAATTACCCCCTGACTGAAATTGCCATGCAAGAGTGAGCTGCAATGGGCTGCAATGGGAGGAGTTTTCAGGAATTACCCCCTGACTGAAATTGCCATATAAGAGTGGGCTGCAATGAGCTGCAATGGGAGGACTTTTAGGGAACTACCCTCCATGACTGAAATTGTCATGTAAGAGTGGGCTGCAATGGGCTGCAATGGGAGGAGTTTTCAGGAATTACCCCCTGACTGAAATTGCCATGTAAGAGTGGGCTGCAATGGGAGGACTTTTAAGGAATTACCCCCCTGACTGAAATTGCCATGTAAGAGTGGGCTGCAATGGGCTGCAATGGGAGGAGTTTTCAGGAATTACCCCCTGACTGAAATTGCCATATAAGAGTGGGCTGCAATGAGCTGCAATGGGAGGAGTTTTCAGGAATTACCCCCTGACTGAAAATGCCATGTAAGAGTGAGCTGCAATGGGCTGCAATGGGAGGACTTTTAAGGAATTACCCCCCCCCCACCCCACCTGACTGAAATTGTCGTGTAAGAGTGGGCTGCAATGGGCTGCAATGGGAAGACTTTTAAGGAATTACACCCCCTGACTGAAATTGCCATGTAAGAGTGGGCTGCAATGGGCTGCAATGGGAGGACTTTTCAGGAATCACCCTCAATGACTGAAATTGTCGTGTAAGAGTGGGCTGCAATGGGCTGCAATGGGAGGACTTTTAAGGAATTACACCCCCTGACTGAAATTGCCATGTAAGAGTGGGCTGCAATGGGCTGCAATGGGAGGACTTTTCAGGAATTACCCTCAATGACTGGAATTGTCGTGTAAGAGTGGGCTGCAATGGGCTGCAATGGGAAGACTTTTAAGGAATTACACCCCCTGACTGAAATTGCCATGTAAGAGTGGGCTGCAATGGGCTGCAATGGGAGGACTTTTAAGGAATTACCCCCCTGACTGAAATTGCCATGCAAGAGTGAGCTGCAATGGGCTGCAATGGGAGGAGTTTTCAGGAATTACCCCTTGACTGAAATTGCCATATAAGAGTGGGCTGCAATGAGCTGCAATGGGAGGACTTTTAGGGAACTACCCTCCATGACTGAAATTGTCATGTAAGAGTGGGCTGCAATGGGCTGCAATGGGAAGACTTTTAAGGAATTACACCCCCTGACTGAAATTGCCATGTAAGAGTGGGCTGCAATGGGCTGCAATGGGAGGACTTTTAAGGAATTACCCCCTGACTGAAATTGCCATGCAAGAGTGAGCTGCAATGGGCTGCAATGGGAGGAGTTTTCAGGAATTACCCCCTGACTGAAATTGCCATATAAGAGTGGGCTGCAATGAGCTGCAATGGGAGGACTTTTAGGGAACTACCCTCCATGACTGAAATTGTCATGTAAGAGTGGGCTGCAATGGGCTGCAATGGGAGGAGTTTTCAGGAATTACCCCCTGACTGAAATTGCCATATAAGAGTGGGCTGCAATGAGCTGCAATGGGAGGACTTTTAGGGAACTACCCTCCATGACTGAAATTGTCATGTAAGAGTGGGCTGCAATGGGCTGCAATGGGAGGAGTTTTCAGGAATTACCCCCTGACTGAAATTGCCATGTAAGAGTGGGCTGCAATGGGAGGACTTTTAAGGAATTACCCCCCTGACTGAAATTGCCATGTAAGAGTGGGCTGCAATGGGCTGCAATGGGAGGAGTTTTCAGGAATTACCCCCTGACTGAAATTGCCATATAAGAGTGGGCTGCAATGAGCTGCAATGGGAGGAGTTTTCAGGAATTACCCCCTGACTGAAAATGCCATGTAAGAGTGAGCTGCAATGGGCTGCAATGGGAGGACTTTTAAGGAATTACCCCCCCCCACCCCACCTGACTGAAATTGTCGTGTAAGAGTGGGCTGCAATGGGCTGCAATGGGAAGACTTTTAAGGAATTACACCCCCTGACTGAAATTGCCATGTAAGAGTGGGCTGCAATGGGCTGCAATGGGAGGACTTTTCAGGAATCACCCTCAATGACTGAAATTGTCGTGTAAGAGTGGGCTGCAATGGGCTGCAATGGGAGGACTTTTAAGGAATTACACCCCCTGACTGAAATTGCCATGTAAGAGTGGGCTGCAATGGGCTGCAATGGGAGGACTTTTCAGGAATTACCCTCAATGACTGGAATTGTCGTGTAAGAGTGGGCTGCAATGGGCTGCAATGGGAAGACTTTTAAGGAATTACACCCCCTGACTGAAATTGCCATGTAAGAGTGGGCTGCAATGGGCTGCAATGGGAGGACTTTTAAGGAATTACCCCCCTGACTGAAATTGCCATGCAAGAGTGAGCTGCAATGGGCTGCAATGGGAGGAGTTTTCAGGAATTACCCCTTGACTGAAATTGCCATATAAGAGTGGGCTGCAATGAGCTGCAATGGGAGGACTTTTAGGGAACTACCCTCCATGACTGAAATTGTCATGTAAGAGTGGGCTGCAATGGGCTGCAATGGGAAGACTTTTAAGGAATTACACCCCCTGACTGAAATTGCCATGTAAGAGTGGGCTGCAATGGGCTGCAATGGGAGGACTTTTAAGGAATTACCCCCTGACTGAAATTGCCATGCAAGAGTGAGCTGCAATGGGCTGCAATGGGAGGAGTTTTCAGGAATTACCCCCTGACTGAAATTGCCATATAAGAGTGGGCTGCAATGAGCTGCAATGGGAGGACTTTTAGGGAACTACCCTCCATGACTGAAATTGTCATGTAAGAGTGGGCTGCAATGGGCTGCAATGGGAGGAGTTTTCAGGAATTACCCCCTGACTGAAATTGCCATGTAAGAGTGGGCTGCAATGGGAGGACTTTTAAGGAATTACCCCCCTGACTGAAATTGCCATGTAAGAGTGGGCTGCAATGGGCTGCAATGGGAGGAGTTTTCAGGAATTACCCCCTGACTGAAATTGCCATATAAGAGTGGGCTGCAATGAGCTGCAATGGGAGGAGTTTTCAGGAATTACCCCCTGACTGAAAATGCCATGTAAGAGTGAGCTGCAATGGGCTGCAATGGGAGGACTTTTAAGGAATTACCCCCCCCCCCACCCCACCTGACTGAAATTGTTGTGTAAGAGTGGGCTGCAATGGGCTGCAATGGGAAGACTTTTAAGGAATTACACCCCCTGACTGAAATTGCCATGTAAGAGTGGGCTGCAATGGGCTGCAATGGGAGGACTTTTCAGGAATCACCCTCAATGACTGAAATTGTCGTGTAAGAGTGGGCTGCAATGGGCTGCAATGGGAGGACTTTTAAGGAATTACACCCCCTGACTGAAATTGCCATGTAAGAGTGGGCTGCAATGGGCTGCAATGGGAGGACTTTTCAGGAATTACCCTCAATGACTGGAATTGTCGTGTAAGAGTGGGCTGCAATGGGCTGCAATGGGAAGACTTTTAAGGAATTACACCCCCTGACTGAAATTGCCATGTAAGAGTGGGCTGCAATGGGCTGCAATGGGAGGACTTTTAAGGAATTACCCCCCTGACTGAAATTGCCATGCAAGAGTGAGCTGCAATGGGCTGCAATGGGAGGAGTTTTCAGGAATTACCCCTTGACTGAAATTGCCATATAAGAGTGGGCTGCAATGAGCTGCAATGGGAGGACTTTTAGGGAACTACCCTCCATGACTGAAATTGTCATGTAAGAGTGGGCTGCAATGGGCTGCAATGGGAAGACTTTTAAGGAATTACACCCCCTGACTGAAATTGCCATGTAAGAGTGGGCTGCAATGGGCTGCAATGGGAGGACTTTTAAGGAATTACCCCCTGACTGAAATTGCCATGCAAGAGTGAGCTGCAATGGGCTGCAATGGGAGGAGTTTTCAGGAATTACCCCCTGACTGAAATTGCCATATAAGAGTGGGCTGCAATGAGCTGCAATGGGAGGACTTTTAGGGAACTACCCTCCATGACTGAAATTGTCATGTAAGAGTGGGCTGCAATGGGCTGCAATGGGAGGAGTTTTCAGGAATTACCCCCTGACTGAAATTGCCATATAAGAGTGGGCTGCAATGAGCTGCAATGGGAGGACTTTTAGGGAACTACCCTCCATGACTGAAATTGTCATGTAAGAGTGGGCTGCAATGGGCTGCAATGGGAGGAGTTTTCAGGAATTACCCCCTGACTGAAATTGCCATGTAAGAGTGGGCTGCAATGGGAGGACTTTTAAGGAATTACCCCCCTGACTGAAATTGCCATGTAAGAGTGGGCTGCAATGGGCTGCAATGGGAGGAGTTTTCAGGAATTACCCCCTGACTGAAATTGCCATATAAGAGTGGGCTGCAATGAGCTGCAATGGGAGGAGTTTTCAGGAATTACCCCCTGACTGAAAATGCCATGTAAGAGTGAGCTGCAATGGGCTGCAATGGGAGGACTTTTAAGGAATTACCCCCCCCCCCACCCCACCTGACTGAAATTGTCGTGTAAGAGTGGGCTGCAATGGGCTGCAATGGGAAGACTTTTAAGGAATTACACCCCCTGACTGAAATTGCCATGTAAGAGTGGGCTGCAATGGGCTGCAATGGGAGGACTTTTCAGGAATCACCCTCAATGACTGAAATTGTCGTGTAAGAGTGGGCTGCAATGGGCTGCAATGGGAGGACTTTTAAGGAATTACACCCCCTGACTGAAATTGCCATGTAAGAGTGGGCTGCAATGGGAGGACTTTTAAGGAATTACCCCCCTGACTGAAATTGCCATGTAAGAGTGGGCTGCAATGGGCTGCAATGGGAGGAGTTTTCAGGAATTACCCCCTGACTGAAATTGCCATATAAGAGTGGGCTGCAATGAGCTGCAATGGGAGGAGTTTTCAGGAATTACCCCCTGACTGAAAATGCCATGTAAGAGTGAGCTGCAATGGGCTGCAATGGGAGGACTTTTAAGGAATTACCCCCCCCCCCCACCCCACCTGACTGAAATTGTCGTGTAAGAGTGGGCTGCAATGGGCTGCAATGGGAAGACTTTTAAGGAATTACACCCCCTGACTGAAATTGCCATGTAAGAGTGGGCTGCAATGGGCTGCAATGGGAGGACTTTTCAGGAATCACCCTCAATGACTGAAATTGTCGTGTAAGAGTGGGCTGCAATGGGCTGCAATGGGAGGACTTTTAAGGAATTACACCCCCTGACTGAAATTGCCATGTAAGAGTGGGCTGCAATGGGCTGCAATGGGAGGACTTTTCAGGAACTACCCTCCATGACTGAAATTGTCATGTAAGAGTGGGCTGCAATGGGCTGCAATGGGAAGACTTTTAAGGAATTACACCCCCTGACTGAAATTGCCATGTAAGAGTGGGCTGCAATGGGCTGCAATGGGAGGACTTTTAAGGAATTACCCCCTGACTGAAATTGCCATGCAAGAGTGAGCTGCAATGGGCTGCAATGGGAGGAGTTTTCAGGAATTACCCCCTGACTGAAATTGCCATATAAGAGTGGGCTGCAATGAGCTGCAATGGGAGGACTTTTAGGGAACTACCCTCCATGACTGAAATTGTCATGTAAGAGTGGGCTGCAATGGGCTGCAATGGGAGGAGTTTTCAGGAATTACCCCCTGACTGAAATTGCCATGTAAGAGTGGGCTGCAATGGGAGGACTTTTAAGGAATTACCCCCCTGACTGAAATTGCCATGTAAGAGTGGGCTGCAATGGGCTGCAATGGGAGGAGTTTTCAGGAATTACCCCCTGACTGAAATTGCCATATAAGAGTGGGCTGCAATGAGCTGCAATGGGAGGACTTTTAGGGAACTACCCTCCATGACTGAAATTGTCATGTAAGAGTGGGCTGCAATGGGCTGCAATGGGAAGACTTTTAAGGAATTACACCCCCTGACTGAAATTGCCATGTAAGAGTGGGCTGCAATGGGCTGCAATGGGAGGACTTTTAAGGAATTACCCCCTGACTGAAATTGCCATGCAAGAGTGAGCTGCAATGGGCTGCAATGGGAGGAGTTTTCAGGAATTACCCCCTGACTGAAATTGCCATATAAGAGTGGGCTGCAATGAGCTGCAATGGGAGGACTTTTAGGGAACTACCCTCCATGACTGAAATTGTCATGTAAGAGTGGGCTGCAATGGGCTGCAATGGGAGGAGTTTTCAGGAATTACCCCCTGACTGAAATTGCCATGTAAGAGTGGGCTGCAATGGGAGGACTTTTAAGGAATTACCCCCCTGACTGAAATTGCCATGTAAGAGTGGGCTGCAATGGGCTGCAATGGGAGGAGTTTTCAGGAATTACCCCCTGACTGAAATTGCCATATAAGAGTGGGCTGCAATGAGCTGCAATGGGAGGAGTTTTCAGGAATTACCCCCTGACTGAAAATGCCATGTAAGAGTGAGCTGCAATGGGCTGCAATGGGAGGACTTTTAAGGAATTACCCCCCCCCCCACCCCACCTGACTGAAATTGTCGTGTAAGAGTGGGCTGCAATGGGCTGCAATGGGAAGACTTTTAAGGAATTACACCCCCTGACTGAAATTGCCATGTAAGAGTGGGCTGCAATGGGCTGCAATGGGAGGACTTTTCAGGAATCACCCTCAATGACTGAAATTGTCGTGTAAGAGTGGGCTGCAATGGGCTGCAATGGGAGGACTTTTAAGGAATTACACCCCCTGACTGAAATTGCCATGTAAGAGTGGGCTGCAATGGGCTGCAATGGGAGGACTTTTCAGGAATTACCCTCAATGACTGGAATTGTCGTGTAAGAGTGGGCTGCAATGGGCTGCAATGGGAAGACTTTTAAGGAATTACACCCCCTGACTGAAATTGCCATGTAAGAGTGGGCTGCAATGGGCTGCAATGGGAGGACTTTTAAGGAATTACCCCCCTGACTGAAATTGCCATGCAAGAGTGAGCTGCAATGGGCTGCAATGGGAGGAGTTTTCAGGAATTACCCCTTGACTGAAATTGCCATATAAGAGTGGGCTGCAATGAGCTGCAATGGGAGGACTTTTAGGGAACTACCCTCCATGACTGAAATTGTCATGTAAGAGTGGGCTGCAATGGGCTGCAATGGGAAGACTTTTAAGGAATTACACCCCCTGACTGAAATTGCCATGTAAGAGTGGGCTGCAATGGGCTGCAATGGGAGGACTTTTAAGGAATTACCCCCTGACTGAAATTGCCATGCAAGAGTGAGCTGCAATGGGCTGCAATGGGAGGAGTTTTCAGGAATTACCCCCTGACTGAAATTGCCATATAAGAGTGGGCTGCAATGAGCTGCAATGGGAGGACTTTTAGGGAACTACCCTCCATGACTGAAATTGTCATGTAAGAGTGGGCTGCAATGGGCTGCAATGGGAGGAGTTTTCAGGAATTACCCCCTGACTGAAATTGCCATGTAAGAGTGGGCTGCAATGGGAGGACTTTTAAGGAATTACCCCCCTGACTGAAATTGCCATGTAAGAGTGGGCTGCAATGGGCTGCAATGGGAGGAGTTTTCAGGAATTACCCCCTGACTGAAATTGCCATATAAGAGTGGGCTGCAATGAGCTGCAATGGGAGGAGTTTTCAGGAATTACCCCCTGACTGAAAATGCCATGTAAGAGTGAGCTGCAATGGGCTGCAATGGGAGGACTTTTAAGGAATTACCCCCCCCCCCCCCCACCCCACCTGACTGAAATTGTCGTGTAAGAGTGGGCTGCAATGGGCTGCAATGGGAAGACTTTTAAGGAATTACACCCCCTGACTGAAATTGCCATGTAAGAGTGGGCTGCAATGGGCTGCAATGGGAGGACTTTTCAGGAATCACCCTCAATGACTGAAATTGTCGTGTAAGAGTGGGCTGCAATGGGCTGCAATGGGAGGACTTTTAAGGAATTACACCCCCTGACTGAAATTGCCATGTAAGAGTGGGCTGCAATGGGCTGCAATGGGAGGACTTTTCAGGAATTACCCTCAATGACTGGAATTGTCGTGTAAGAGTGGGCTGCAATGGGCTGCAATGGGAAGACTTTTAAGGAATTACACCCCCTGACTGAAATTGCCATGTAAGAGTGGGCTGCAATGGGCTGCAATGGGAGGACTTTTAAGGAATTACCCCCTGACTGAAATTGCCATGCAAGAGTGAGCTGCAATGGGCTGCAATGGGAGGAGTTTTCAGGAATTACCCCTTGACTGAAATTGCCATATAAGAGTGGGCTGCAATGAGCTGCAATGGGAGGACTTTTAGGGAACTACCCTCCATGACTGAAATTGTCATGTAAGAGTGGGCTGCAATGGGCTGCAATGGGAGGAGTTTTCAGGAATTACCCCCTGACTGAAATTGCCATGTAAGAGTGGGCTGCAATGGGAGGACTTTTAAGGAATTACCCCCCTGACTGAAATTGCCATGTAAGAGTGGGCTGCAATGGGCTGCAATGGGAGGAGTTTTCAGGAATTACCCCCTGACTGAAATTGCCATATAAGAGTGGGCTGCAATGAGCTGCAATGGGAGGACTTTTAGGGAACTACCCTCCATGACTGAAATTGTCATGTAAGAGTGGGCTGCAATGGGCTGCAATGGGAGGAGTTTTCAGGAATTACCCCCTGACTGAAATTGCCATGTAAGAGTGGGCTGCAATGGGAGGAGTTTTAAGGAATTACCCCCCTGACTGAAATTGCCATGTAAGAGTGGGCTGCAATGGGCTGCAATGGGAGGAGTTTTCAGGAATTACCCCCTGACTGAAATTGCCATATAAGAGTGGGCTGCAATGGGCTGCAATGGGAGGAGTTTTCAGGAATTACCCCCTGACTGAAATTGCCATGTAAGAGTGAGCTGCAATGGGCTGCAATGGGAGGACTTTTAAGGAATTACCCCCCCCCACCCCACCTGACTGAAATTGCCATGTAAGAGTGGGCTGCAATGGGCTGCAACGGGAGGACTTTTCAGGAATTACCCCCCCCCCCCCACCTGACTGAAATTGCCATGTAAGAGTAGGCTGCAATGGGCTGCAATGGGAGGAGTTTTCAGAAATTACCCCTGACTGAAATTGCCATGTAAGAGTGGGCTGCAATGGGCTGCAATGGGAGGAGTTTTCAGGAATTACCCCCATGACTGAAATTGTCATGTAAGAGTGGGCTGCAATGGGCTGCAATGGGAGGACTTTTCAGGAATTACCCTCAATGACTGAAATTGTCGTGTAAGAGTTGGCTGCAATGGTCTGCAATGGGAAGACTTTTAAGGAATTACACCCCCTGACTGAAATTGCCATGTAAGAGTGGGCTGCAATGGGCTGCAATGGGAGGACTTTTAAGGAATTACCCCCCTGACTGAAATTGCCATGCAACAGTGGGCTGCAATGGGCTGCAACGGGAGGAGTTTTCAGGAATTACCCCCTGACTGAAATTGCCATACAAGAGTGGGCTGCAATGAGCTGCAATGGGAGGACTTTTAGGGAACTACCCTCCATGACTGAAATTGTCATGTAAGAGTGGGCTGCAATGGGCTGCAATGGGAGGAGTTTTCAGGAATTACCCCCTGACTGAAATTGCCATGTAAGAGTGGATGGCAATGGGAGGACTTTTAAGGAATTACCCCCCTGACTGAAATTGCCATGTAAGAGTGGGCTGCAATGGGCTGCAATGGGAGGAGTTTTCAGGAATTACCCCCTGACTGAAATCGCCATATAAGAGTGGGCTGCAATGAGCTGCAATGGGCGGACTTTTAGGGAACTAAAAAAGTAAAATGGTGTAAGAGTGAGGGGGTAATTTTTCCGGAGTGGGTAAAATGAGGTAAGTGTTGGGCTGCAAAGGGGGTAAAATGGTGTAAGAGTGAGGGGGTAATTTGTCCAGAGGGATAAAATGAGGTAAGAATTGGGCTGCCAAGGGGGGTACAATTGTGTAAGAGTGAGGGGGTAATTTGTTGTGATGGGGCAATTCTAACAATTATTATTTGTATATATAGACCGTCAGAGTTGGACAAGCATCGATGGTCTGGAGGATAAGGCGACGCAGCTGAGGGTACAGAGGTTGTGGGTTCAAGACTGGCAGTCTTCAGGTATGAGGGCTAAAAGATTGAGGGGGCTAAATGATGTAAGAGTTGGGCTGCCAGGGGGTTAAAATGATGTAAGAGTTGGGCTGCCAAGGGGGGTAAAATGACGTAAGAGTGGGGCTGCAATGGGAGGATTTTTTAGGAAAATGCAGCTCAAAACTCTTACGTCTCTTTGGGCTGCATTGGGCTTCCAAGAGGGGTAAAATGGTGTAAGAGTGAGGGGGTAAAAGACGAATTACCCCCCTACTCTTACATCGTTTTACCCCCCTTGGCAGACCAAAAAAGATGTAAGAGTGCGGGGTTAATTTGTCTTTTACCCCCTCACTCTTACACCATTTTACCCCTCTTGGAAGCCCAATGCAGCCCAAAAAGACGTAAGGGTTTTGAGCTGCATTTTCCTAAAAAATCCTCCCATTGCAGCCCCACTCTTACATCATTTTGGGCGGAAAAATTCAACCCGGGTGACATAAAAACAAGCCTAAAGTTATTTAATGTTTGAAAAACAATACATTGTTAACACTTGTAATTCAAGCAGCGCTTAGTATTTTTGATTTATAATGTATTCCAGTGCTCAAATGGAAACATAGTCGGTGAAATGCCGGAAATTATCCAAAGTTGACGCGCCTGTCGCACATGTGGATTAAAAAAGAAAAGAAGAGATGAACATTGATAAAACTTAAATGTTCCTATTTGAAATGTACCTATTTGAGTTAGATTCCAAAATTACATCTAATATAATTTCTAAGCTGAAGGCTATTCAGCTGAATACAAATCTAGCCTAATACAAAGCTAGCCTTCTCTCTGATGAACTCTGATACATAATCCTCTATAACGTAATGACTGTTTTATCGGTTATCCCGTTTCTTTTGATTTTATTTATTTGACACTGACCAAATTCAACGCATTAAGTAATTCAGTGAGTGAAGAAAAAATTCTTTTCAGTTGAAACAGTGTGTGAGGTAAGTTAGGAGTCATACGTGAACATTTTGACTTGTGTAAAATAGAAAACGTGAATTAAAGGTATTACGAAATAAAAAACATAGCAGGACAAATCCTGAAGTACAATTCAAAGAATTTTCATTGACCAAACAAAAAACGATACCTGGAATGAACTATTAATTGATTGGGAAAACCATTTAGAAAAAAAATCCGATCCAAAAAAAACGAAAAATCAGTAAAAACCAAAGTGAAATTGCCGCATGTGACCAAAAAACCACTAGAGAGAAAGCGAATTTTTGTTCAAACACCGTTTTCTCACTCTACTTTAAAATTAAAGCGAAAAAAATTCACGCCGCAAAACCACTTGCTTTTTTGCTTCACTTCCTGTTTCGGCGTGACCAAAATCACCACTCCAATTTGAATGCAAAAATCATGAAAATGTGTGAACAGATCTTAAAAAAACACATAGCCGGAAGAATTCGGGAAGCGACTCTCGAAGCGTCAAAACTTCACTAAAAAAACCGTAATTGCAGCGGAAGCCACTACCTTTTGTATTATACCATTAACTACTTCTCCAGGTCTGCTCTAAAAATTGATGAAATTTAAAGCACTGTCAACAAGAGAAACAAAATGCAGCAAAATTTTATATAATTGAAAGCGTTTGGTAACCTTAAAAAATCCAAAATAATTTATTTGGTCAAAAACCTGATAGTCTGAAAAAGCTGACAAAGTTATCATTAGCCCTCAAATAACTCATGATTCTAATCTGAAAAAGATCGCGGAAGCAAAGGGCAGATAATAATCATAGAAACTAAGTTAAATCTTTTCAAAAAAGAAAGCTCAAATTTAAGAATCAGAAAACACCTAAAAATACATTTCTAATCACTTCGATTCAGACAAAAACAACACACACCTGTTACTTTATGTATATATGATAGACAACATGATTCCAAACCAAATCAAAAATAAAATTGATCATAGAAAAGACATAAGCAGCAGAAGAATATTCAAAGGCAAAAAATCGTTTAAATTTGCATCAAGGCCGGAAGGAAGCTGCAGTAAATAGTCGTAAGTGAAGATTTTGGAAAAAGCTTGCCATCAAACTCTCAGTACTGCCATATTTGAATGAAATCAATTGCAAACCAAAGAACGACGAAAATCAAAGAAACAGCTGAAATCAACCATTTTTTACAACTGAAAAAATCAATATACCAAAAATAAATGTAGGTTCCAGGACAAGGCTAGCATGATACTAACTAGAATGTGAAGAATATTGAAACAATGTAAGAAACACCGTAACAAAAAGACTTTCTTGTTTTTTGACTTTCTTGTTTAAATATCAAATAAAGTCAAGAAAAAGGAATACATTTCATGGTTCAGCATTCGAGACATCGAAAAGACAACGAATCATCCGAGAAATAAATCCATCCTCCTGAACAGAATTTAAGAAAAGCAGAATTCAAACATACGAAAGATAGGAACATTTTGCAATAAAAAGGTCAAAAAGATTTGAAACTGCATTTATGAAAATAATCTTCACTGATTTTCAAGAATTTAACGCTTATATTGAATAAAAATACTATTTCTAGTAATTAAAAACAAAATATAAACGAAAATTTGACAAAATTTGGAACTTAACCCTTATATTGAATAAAAATACTATTTCTAGTAATTAAAAACAAAATATAAACAAAAAACTGACAAAATTTGGAAAAAAGTACTACCAAAAGTGGATTAGCATATGTACAATTTTATAAAAACAACATTACATCGAGGTGGAAAGAGGCGTTGAGTAAATGAATTATAAAAAGGAGTTGCCATTTTAACTGATTTTTGACAAAAAGACGGCTGAAAGATCCAAAAATGAAGATATTAATAGAAAAAGGCCAAAAAAATAACTAAAAAATAAAAACATATGTGCCAATTTCGAAATTGAAACGCATTTTCAGGCTCTGCAAAACACTTTGGTATCAATTGCCGGCGTTTACATTTCAATATAGCATCAAATAAAAATTATTTCAACAAAAAACCAAATTACAAGCAAAAAAACTGTGCCACTTAGACGAAAAAAACGGCTAAAAACGGTTATCTATATGTGCCATTCAGTCAAAACTGCTTTTCAAAGTCAAAAAGTCATTCACTAAACGAAGCGCATGACCAAAAAACCTCTCTCGCTTAGCGAAAATCTGTTCACCAAGACAGCTTTTCTCACTTTTGCTCTTAGGTCAAAATGCCGCGTGAACAAATCTACTTCCTGTAAAAAAAAGACCGAGAGAAAATCAATACTCCTCTTCGAGTCGTAAAAAAGACAAGTCATGACCAACAATTCAACAATATTCATTGACTAAACAAACCATAGATATAGAATAAACTGTGAAAGGATTGGAAAATCAATTTAGAGGAAAAGCCGATAAAAAAATGAAAAAAGTATAAATCAAACGCAAATTGCCGCATGTGGATAAAAAAAACCCCAACTGATTAAGCGAACTTTTGTTCGAACACCATTTTCTGACTCTGCTTTAAAGTCATATTGAAACTGTGCGCCGTTTATTGTGGCAAAGCCTTAACAGCTGCGAAGCGCGAGAACAGACCCGCCAAGGACAATCTATAATAGCGGTACTTCTAAAATTTTTGGACTTATTTAACCTCTTTTTCAAAGTTCGGCTAACTTGTTTAACGGCTTACTTGACCGCAACCTATTTCTACAACCGTTAAGCAATATGAGTAGTAGTAAGAGTGAAAGCAAGCGAGTAAGCCGAATTTTTGACAAAGTGGTCAAATAAGCCAAATTATTAGTGCTAATCGGCGCGCTTTGAAAAACTGGCCAGTGGTTTCCGGATTACATCCCACATCGGATAAAAGGAATGGCTATGGCTATGGAGAGGTTCACTGGTGGGCGCATCCACTCAATGTTAAAAAATAGTTTATTTAAAGCAATACGGCACGGTTTTTATGGTCTGATAAAACTATTTAAAAACTCGGCTTCACATTGTCGATTGTGCTTGATAATTTCCCGATTAAAATTACAACCCTGATATAGTTTTAGTAATATTTTCCTAGTAACAAATAGTTCTAGCTGATGAAAATTTGCTTTGAATTAATTTTTTTGTTCAAGTTTTCTTTTGTCGAAAGAAGTTTGTTGCTATGGTGTTCCGCAATGTACTCAGATGCGAACCTGTACTCTTTGTACTTCTCGACAGAATATTTGCTGAGAGAGACAACCAGTAGAGCACAGAGAAGGGCCACAATTAGTCTGAACACGACTCTCCTCCAAAGTGTCTCCTCTTTCTCACCCGGTATGTCGAACGTCACTCGTTTGCCACCTTGCGGTACACCCTAAACCAAAAACCTCTTCTTTTAGGGTTTACGCAAGTCCAATTTCAGTTTACAGACCGGGGTCAATTGCTTTAATTTTCAGTAATTGCTTTGTATGAAAGAGTGAAAGATTAGTATTGATCGTGGTTTCTTGCGACGAAGCGTCCGCTCAATAAAGTCCGCCCAATTTTTTTAGGCATAAAACTACTTATTCCGATCATTCAGTTTGAAAAACAAACACAGTTGTCTTTTACAATGTCGAGCAATTTAAAACTCGTACATATTCACATTGTTTATTTGATTTTTGTTTCTAATTTTTTAGAACCATGAGAAATTGATTCTTTTCCCATTTTGTCTCCTTTTCAATATGGTGATTAAAGTTCGCAGTAATGGTAATATTTTTTTCATAAGTTTTGATTCATTCACTTGCCATTTTATATATATATATTTATATATATATATATATATATATATATATATATATATATATATATATATATATATATATATATTGACATTGAATATATTAGTTATATGTTTATTTGCGGTGACGACCCTTCGACTTGTTGGAAATATATTCCGCAAAGTTGATACCTTTTTAGACCCAACTTTGAAGCCCAAACTGGGCAAAGGCATGCCTCTTTCCCTCTCCTCCTCCCTTGACTCCTCCCCTTTTCCAAACTCGTAATCGTCATCGACGTCTCCAACCAGAACATGCGTATCCTTATTAGCCCCGCTCAAGCTAATCCCTACCACAATTTCACCTGAGTCAGTATGGAACACCTGCGGGAGTTGGTTCGAGTCCCGCTCTCTCCACATTTGACCTGGCCCGGAACCAAGCGTTGATTCGTCATGTTCTTCAATTGTTTTCATTCCATGTCGGCTGTTAGAATCTTTTCGGTCTGTTTTTTCACCCGACGACGAACGCGATGTTAAAACAGTCATCTTTGATCCGGGAATTGACGACAGAAATGTCAAAAATAAGCAAAAACTGTGACAAAATGTATTTCTAAAAATTTATATCACCAAAGAAATTCGGAACCATTAAAATAGTGAATTAATGAATTCAGTTCCAAATTTAAATAAACAGGAATAAAAATAAATCAACAATAACCGTTTTAGCAAAAAAATGGGAAAATGTTACCAAACTGTTTCCTCAAATGATTCCCTAAATTCCAACTTGGAAAAATGTAGGAAAAATCGCATCGTTTATGTCTAGATGTGAACAAAGAGTGAAAAATTTCCACCTGCGCAGTTCATCAATATTTGTGCTATGCTTAAACATTGAACAGGTGAGTTTAACATAAATATTTAAAGCACGCGCTCCGAAATTTAGCATTTGAAGAAAAACTACACAGGTTAAATTTGCATGGTGTGTATCACATATACATATATATGATATGCACATTTTCAAGCCTGCTATGTTCAAATTCATTTTTAGATGAAGCGGGATAATAATGATCAATTTAAATTCCATTTTTATTGAATAGATAATACAAAAAATTTCCAAATTTTGTGATGAAAATCTCGAAACTATCCCGGGGCGAGGTGGTAGAAATATGACTCGACAAAACGTCGTCTGGGGGGGGGTGTCATTCCGGGTCGTTAAATACACGGACCCGGAAGAAGTTAATGACCCGGTAAGTCGAATCATATATCTGGTATTTCGGAACAATGACCCGGTCTTTCTATTCATAAATCTTGTATTTCAGAACAATGACCCGGTCTTTCTATTCATAAATCTGGTATTTCGGAACAATGACCCGGTCTGTCGAGTCATAATCTTAGCGTTTCGAATCATAAATCAACGTAATTCGATTCATGCGGCCCGTACTTCAAATCATAAATCCACATAATTCGAGTGATGCATCTTGTATTTCGAATCATAAATCTGGTATTTCGGAACAATGAACCGGTCTTTCGATTCATAAATCTGGTATTTCGGAACAATGACCCGGTCTGTCGAGTCATAATCCTACCGTTTCGAATCATAAATCAACGTAGCGACGTTTCGAGAGCTGAAATAGGTTAAATACTGTCGGAAAAAATCTACAGTTGAACTAACGAACAACTTTTTGAGATTTTCCAGTATGTTTTGGGTGTGTTTCCCTCCTCCTTCTCTCAACCGGGCTGGGGACCGGCTACGGCGGAGTTACAAACAAACAACTATAGGAGAATTGAGCAGAGCACTAGAAAAAAAACTAGGCTCGAAAAGCTCTCTCCAAAACAGAAACACTAAACAGACAAAGTAAAATAATAATAAAGGTATAATAACGTCATAAATATAAAAATAAATATAATATAGATTAAAACCAGAATTAAACAAGGAGGCTCGTTAATGTGCGATTGCACATAATGTTCCAATGTACACACAATGTTTTTGCACCTGGACCCACACAAAAAGTGGGACTTCTAAGTTGCTTTTGGTTATCTTTCGACAAAGGTTAGCTTACTCTAGGTACTCATAGAAGACTCCATGCCGAGTTTGGTTCACTTTGGACAACTCTAAGACCTAATCAAAAAGACTATTTTTAAAAATTATTTAAAATTACTTATTAGAAATAATCGCAAATTTCCGTATGAAAACCCAACTTTTTTCCTCAGCAAAGCTATACCAAAAAATTTTTTCGCTTTAGACTCTAAGTACTCATGGGACACTCCATGCCGAGTTTGGTTTGATTTGGAACACTCCTTGACCCCATGAAAAAGACCTATTTTTAAAATTCGTTATTCGCGAAATTCGCAAATTTCCGTATGAAAAACTAATTTTTTTCCTAGACAAGCTATAGCAAAAAATCTTTTCGCTTTAGACTCTAGGTACTCGTAGAAGACTCCATGCCGAGTTTGGTTCACTTTGGACAACTCTCTGACCTAATCAAAAAGACCTATTTTTAAAAATTAATTAAAATTACTTATTAGAAATAATCCAAAATTTCCGTATGAAAACCCAACTTTTTTCTTAGGCAAGCTATACCGAAAACTATTTTTGCTTTAGACTTTAGGTACAACTCCTTGACCCCATGAAAAAGACCTATTTTTAAAACTCGTTACTCGCGAAATTCGCAAATTTCCGTATGAAAAACTAACTTTTTTCCTAGGTAGATTATACCAAAAAATCTTTTCGCTTTAGACTCTAGGTAATCATGGGACACTCCATGCCGAATTTGGTCCAATTTGAAGAAGTTTTTGACCATACGGAAAAAACCTTTTTCAAAAATACTTTTTCGAAATAATCGCAACTTTTCGTTCGAAAATGTAACTTTTTGCAGGGGCAAGCAAAAGAAAATTTTTTTTTTGTATTAGACTCCAGCTGGAGTCTAATATAAAAAAAAATTTTTGCTTGCCCCTGGAAAAAGTTACATTTTCGAACGAAGAGTTGCGATTATTTCGAATAAGTGTTTCTAAAAATAGGTCTTTTCCGTATGGTTAAAAACTTCTTCAAATTGGACCAAAGTCGGCATGGAGTGTCCCATGAGCAACTAGAGTCTGAAGCAAAAAACCTTTTGCTATAAATTGTCTAGGAAAAAAGTTAACATTTTATACGGAAATTTCCAATTATTTCGAATAACTTGCAATTATTGAATTTTAAAAATAGGTCATTTTCATTGTGTCAAAGAGTTGTTCAAATCGGATCAAACTTGGCACAGACTCTAGGTACTCATGGGACACTCCATGCCGAGTTTGGTTTGATTTGGACAACTCCTTGACCCCATGAAAAAGACCTATTTTTAAAATTCGTTACTCGCGAAATTCGCAAATTTCCGTATGGAAAACTAACTTTTTTCCTAGACAAGCTCTAGCAAAAAATTTTTTCGCTTTAGACTCTAGGTACTCATAGAAGACTCCATGCCGAGTTTGGTTCACTTTGGACAACTCTAAGACCTAATCAAAAAGACCTATTTTTAAAAAATTTTTAAAATTACTTATTAGAAATAATCGCAAATTTCCGTATGAGAACCCAACTTTTTTCCTAGGCTAGCTATACCAAAAAATTTTTTCGCCTAAGACTCTAGGTACTCATGGGACACTCCATGCCGAGTTTGGTTTGATTTGGACAACTACTTGACCCCATGAAAAAGACCTATTTTTAAAATTCGTTATTCGCGAAATTCTCAAATTTCCGTATGAAAAACTAACTTTTTTCCTAGACAAGCTATAGCAAAAAATCTTTTCGCTTTAAACTCTAGGTACTCGTAGAAGACTCCATGCCGAGTTTGGTTCACTTTGGACAACTCTAAGACCTAATCAAAAAGACCTATTTTTAAAAATTAATTAAAATTACTTATTAGAAATAATCGCAAATTTCCGTATGAAAACCCAACTTTTTTCTTAGGCAAGCTATACCAAAGACTATTTTTGCTTTAGACTCTAGGTACATTTCCTTGACCCCATGAAAAAGACCTATTTTTAAAACTCGTTACTCGCGAAATTCGCAAATTTCCGTATGAAAAACTAACTTTTTTCCTAGGTAGATTACACTAAAAAATCTTTTCGCTTTAGACTCTAGGTACTCATGGGACACTCCATGCCGAGTTTGGTCCAATTTGAAGAAGTTTTTGACCATACGGAATAGACCTAATTTTAAAAATACTTTTTCGAATTAATCGCAACTTTTCGTTCGAAAATGTAACTTTTTCCAGGGGCAAGCAAAAGAAAAACTTTTTTTTGTATTAGACTCCAGCTGGAGTCTAGTATTAAAAAAAATTTTTGCTTGCCCCTGGAAAAAGTTACATTTTCGAACGAAAAGTTGCGATTATTTCGAATAAGTATTTTTAAAAATAGGTCTTTTCCGTATGGTTAAAAACTTCTTCAAATCGGACCAAAGTCGGCATGGAGTGTCCCATGAGCACCTAGAGTCTGAAGAGTGTCAAAGAGTTGTTCAAATCGGATCAAACTTGGCACAGACTCTAGGTACTCATGGGACACTCCATGCCGAGTTTGGTTTGATTTGGACAACTACTTGACCCCATGAAAAAGACCTATTTTTAAAATTCGTTATTCGCGAAATTCTCAAATTTCCGTATGAAAAACTAACTTTTTTCCTAGACAAGCTATAGCAAAAAATCTTTTCGCTTTAAACTCTAGGTACTCGTAGAAGACTCCATGCCGAGTTTGGTTCACTTTGGACAACTCTAAGACCTAATCAAAAAGACCTATTTTTAAAAATTAATTAAAATTACTTATTAGAAATAATCGCAAATTTCCGTATGAAAACCCAACTTTTTTCTTAGGCAAGCTATACCAAAAACTATTTTTGCTTTAGACTCTAGGTACATTTCCTTGACCCCATGAAAAAGACCTATTTTTAAAACTCGTTACTCGCGAAATTCGCAAATTTCCGTATGAAAAACTAACTTTTTTCCTAGGTAGATTACACTAAAAAATCTTTTCGCTTTAGACTCTAGGTACTCATGGGACACTCCATGCCGAGTTTGGTCCATTTTGAAGAAGTTTTTGACCATACGGAAAAGACCTAATTTTAAAAATACTTTTTCGAATTAATCGCAACTTTTCGTTCGAAAATGTAACTTTTTCCAGGGGCAAGCAAAAGAAAAATTTTTTTTGTATTAGACTCCAGTTGGAGTCTAGTATTAAAAGAAATTTTTGCTTGCCCCTGGAAAAAGTTACATTTTCGAACGAAAAGTTGCGATTATTTCGAATAAGTATTTTTAAAAATAGGTCTTTTCCGTATGGTTAAAAACTTCTTCAAATCGGACCAAAGTCGGCATGGAGTGTCCCATGAGCACCTAGAGTCTGAAGAGTGTCAAAGAGTTGTTCAAATCGGATCAAACTTGGCACAGACTCTAGGTACTCATGGGACACTCCATGCCGAGTTTGGTTTGATTTGGACAACTCCTTGAACCCATGAAAAAGACCTATTTTTAAAATTCGTTACTCGCGAAATTCGCAAATTTCCGTATGGAAAACTAATTTTTTTCCTAGACAAGCAATAGCAAAATAACTTTTCGCTTTAGACTCTAGGTACTCATAGAAGACTCCATGCCAAGTTTGGTTCACTTTGGACAACTCTAAGACCTAATCAAAACGACCTATTTTTAAAAAATTTTTAAAATTACTTATTAGAAAAAATCGCAAATTTCCGTATGAGAACCCAACTTTTTTCCTAGGCAAGCTATACCAAAAAATTTTTTCGCCTAAGACTCTAGGTACTCATGGGACACTCCATGCCGAGTTTGGTTTGATTTGGACAACTACTTGACCCCATGAAAAAGACCTATTTTTAAAATTCGTTATTCGCGAAATTCGCAAATTTTCGTATGAAAAACTAACTTTTTTCCTAGACAAGCTATAGCAAAAAATCTTTTCGCCTTAAACTCTAGGTACTCGTAGAAGACTCCATGCCGAGTTTGGTTCACTTTGGACAACTCTAAGACCTAATCAAAAAGACCTATTTTTAAAAATTATTTAAAATTACTTATTAGAAATAATCGCAAATTTCCGTATGAAAACCCAACTTTTTTCCTAGGCAAGCTATACCAAAAACTGTTTTTGCGTTAGACTCTAGGTACTCATGGGACACTCCATGCCGAGTTTGGTTTGATTTGGACAACTACTTGACCCCATGAAAAAGACCTATTTTTAAAATTCGTTATTCGCGAAATTCTCAAATTTCCGTATGAAAAACTAACTTTTTTCCTAGACAAGCTATACCAAAAAATCTTTTCGCTTTAGACTCTAGGTACTCATGGGACACTCCATGCCGAGTTTGGTCCAATTTGAAGAAGTTTTTGACCATACGGAAAAGACCTATTTTTAAAAATACTTTTTCGAAATAATCGCAACTTTGCGTTCGAAAATGTAACTTTTTCCAGGGGCAAGCAAAAGAAAAATTCTTTTTGTATTAGACTCCAACTGGAGTCTAATATAAAAAAATATTTTGCTTGCCCCTGGAAAAAGTTACATTTTCGAACGAAAAGTTGCGGTTATTTCGAAAAAGTTTTTTTAAAAATAGGTCTTTTCCGTATGGTCAAAAACTTCTTCAAATTGGACCAAACTCGGCATGGAGTGTCCCATGAGTACCTAGAGTCTAAAACGAAAAAATTTTTTGGTATAATCTACCTAGGAAAAAAGTTAGTTTTCATATGGAAATCTGCGAATTTCGCGAGGAACGAGTTTTAAAAATAGGTCTTTTCCGTATGGTTAAAAACTTCTTCAAATTGGACCAAAGTCGGCATGGAGTGTCCCATGAGCACCTAGAGTCTGAAGCAAAAAACTTTTTGCTATAAATTGTCTAGGAAAAAAGTTAATTTTTTATACGGAAATTTCCAATTATTTCGAATAACTTGCAATTAATGAATTTCAAAAATAATTCTTTTTCATTGTGTCAAAGAGTTGTTCAAATTGGATCAAACTTGGCACAGAGTATTTCCATGATACCTAGGTACCATTGAAACACTCTGTGCCAAGTTTGATCCCAATTGAACAAAGTTTTGGTCCGATGAAACAAAACTTTTTTTAAAATTCGCTAATGGTGAAATTAGCAAATTTCCGTATGAAAAGCTAACTTTTTTCCGAGGCAAGCTATAGAAAAAAAATTCTTTGTGTTACACTCCAACTGCACTGGTGGTACTCCTACCGAGTTCGATTTGATTTGAACAATTCTTTGACCCGATGAAAAAGAACTTTTTAAAATTCCTTTTTCGCGAAATTCAAAAAGTTCCATATGAAATACTAACTTTTTTACTAGGCAACCTACAGCAATTCATTTTCTCCTAAACTCTACCTACACAGTGGATACCCCATATCAAGTTTGGTTCAATCTGGACAACTTCTTGATCCAAAAGTAACTGGAGTTAATATTCGGTCAGCCTAAATTTCTAGAGTTAATAACTAGAGTTAATATTCCTTCAGCCTATATTTCGCATCAGCCTAAAAGTTTTATTGGATAATACTGATACTCATATTAACCACACTCACTAAATGCATGAAAAACAAAAAAGAAGACAAGCTTTCAATTGGTTTCTTTATCATAAACATAAAACATCAAAGAAGTTTTTAATTGCGCATTAATTGAGAGAAAATAGTTCCTTTATCACAAACATAAAACAGAGTAAAAACTTAGCACATTTTTAAAAAAAAATGTTCGAAATAAGAACAGCCTAAGAAAGTTTGTTATCATGAGCAGAGAGTTGAAAATTAGCACAATTCTTTTAAAATATTTGAAATACGCAGAGCCTAAGAAAGTTTGTTATCATGAGCAAACAATTAAAATTTAGCACTGTAGATCTGATTGGAATAGTAGTCAGTGTTCGCTATCAGAGGAACCGTAGTAGTCTCCAAGTACCAAAATCAGAGGATATAAAGCTTGCTCTTGCTCGTCGCTCATTTCAACTTCAGTAACCCGTGCCATAAAGGACTCAAATTCTGGTGTTTTTGGGGTCAAAGATAATGTATGCTCAACTCCGTCATTCAAAAGGATCATTTGAACCATTTGTATTGGCTGCCCCGTTGTCAAAACTGCGGTCTCGAAAATTACCACAAATCTGAGTACTACAAAAGATCCCATCTCTAATGTCCCCGGTACGCTGATCAGTAGCTGGGAACTCATTTCGAGAAACTAAAAACCTTCGTGACCATTAGAAAAAAAGTAAAACTTATGAGCAATGTCATATCATTAGCCGGAAGGCAACACACCCTCCTGTCTATGTCAAGGTATAAACGAAAAACGCCTGAAGAAAAATAGAAAAATATGGAATGAAAGTAATACTTTTGCGGCAGAAGGCAACACACCCTCCGACCCTCCTCGAAAAATTAGTAAAACACAAGCTTGTCCTCGATTTATAATAGGTATGTTTTGTTAGCCAGTTGGAAAAGCAAAAAAGCAAGTTCAATTCAGCATCAAAAAAGCAGGGTTATCAAATCTTTAATACAATTAAGTAGAAAACAAACTACATTTGAACAATTCAAAAATCTAAAAGAACCAGCTTGAACAATTTACTAGAGAAAACAAGAATCCATCGTGCTATTTAAAAGCTCAAGATCTTGCCCGGCTCAAAAAAATCCATTCATCTCTTTATCATCGCTTTGGTTTGACGACAGACGACACCGAAACAGTTGTTGTGAAACTTTCATCTTGTGTTAAATCGATTATCTCCACAGGTCGAAGACGTTCCAGTTCTTCTACTCTTTTCGTAAGGAGAGCAACCCTTTCCTTCAAAGCAAAGATCTCACTCCTGAGAAAGTCAACTTCATTTGATTCGACATTACCAGCTATGTCAGCAGGTTGTATTCGATAAATCAAACGGTTGTTCCCAAAACTCAAAATTGTTTGCCTCATTACGTCTGGAAGGATGCAAATTTTTAGAACAAGCAAAAGAAAAATAATGTAGAGAGATTGGAATTTGCCTGCGTTCTGCAAGATGACTTTGTTTTCAACTAAGTTTGTCAAATTGATTGTTTTCAATATATACAATGACAATAACAGATATCATACGTTAATGAATCAAGCAGCGAAGCTATAATCAAAATTAAAACTGAAAGCTAAAAGTTAATCATGCTCAAAGTTACTGAGTAGTGGAACAAGATACAAATTGTCCTCAATTTTTACAGGAAAAAATTTTATTTCTAATGCATCTACTGCAACATGAATTGTGCTATTCTTGTCTTCAACGACGTATGCAAAATTAGGAACCGGACCTTCTGGTTGTTTAACAAGTTTAAATATTGAAACAATTCTTTGTTCACGAAGCACACAAAATTTACCATCCAGCTCATAGAAGAAAAGAATTTTCCCAATAGCCATTGTTGACGCTTCTACACATGCAAAAATATCTGCACCTGATTCCCGCCCGTACGCTAAAGAGCCAAAAGAAAAATTCTTCCTGAATCGACAGAACACTCGAGCTGACTGATTGTTGAACCTGAATTCTCTTAATTCTTCTGATTCTACGAGGCCAAATTCTTCGTTCACATCCGACGGATTGTCAGAAAACCTTAGAAACTGCGCCAAATCATCTTCACTATAATCTATCTCAGAAACCACTTTGCCTCTGATGAACCTCTCTACCATTAGTTTACAGTGGTTTGTTGTTCCAGTTAACGGAGCAATCAGAAGGTGAAGAGCCGATTCAAACATTGATGCTGAAGTAACGAAGAGAGGACCAATCTCAGCAGCTTGCCAAGCAAGAGGTCTCAATAGATGTAAATTGATCGACTCGAACTTCTTGGGATTTTTTCAGCCATGCTGACGCAAAACTCGTCTAACAAAATTCTGCAAAATTTAGAGTTTCGATTGTCTTCATATAAACTGCGCAAAGAAAAAACTAGTTTAAAAAGATCCGTTTTGTCGGACCTCTGGTCTTCTCCAAACAAAAAAAATGGGTAAGACAATGGGCGCCAGATATAGCAAATGAACTTTTAGCTCGCTGGCTTTCATATTTGCGAGATGATTGAAAGATCGCACTGATCGTTTTATTTCTCTTGGAGTTTGAATACCCGAAAGTATTTTATTCAATTTTCTTTTACTGTCTGCTTTCATGCGGTCGTAAAAATACGTTAGGAGGTCTCTCGATACGCCAAGAAAAAGTTGATGCATTGTATCAACCGGCGAAGAGAGCGGCTGATTAGCGATAACAGAAAAAATTTTGCTCCTGCCCTTTACTCCTTGAGTGAATTTTTCAAAATCACTCTTTTTACCGTTGAGGGTTTTGAGTTTTTGTTGAGATCCCTCATCCAGGTTCTTCAAGTTCTCCAGATAACTTTCAGGAGACCGCTTATTTTTATGAACATCAAAGTCGTGTGGATAGTGATGCGCTCCATCTATGTGGAAGCCACGCTGAGTGCAGAGAGAGCAACCATAATATCCGTTGCATTGTTTGAATTTCAATATTTTTTGCTTTGCCAATTAAATCTGCTACATAAAAGATTGGCTCGAACTTAACCTTAACTCGATCACCATCCAGTGTTATCTTCTCATGCGTAGATATCTGTCGCTCGAAATGATCAAAAAAGTCGTCAAAATTCGGTGTCCCGTTTCCAACAAAAAGAGATCCTAAAGTTATGTTTCGAAACATCTGTCGTTTCTTCGGAGGTAGATCGGCAATCGCTATCAGGAGCGGCCAGGCTGTTTTAGGAGGAGATTTTGAGACCAGGGCTCCGTCCAAGTTCAAAATTAACCTAATTGTCACTTGCCGTTCAATAACTTCCTGTTTAGGCATAATTATATCGTTTGTTGTTTTTCTCAACTCTGCGTATCTCAACATGCCGTTGATCGAATTTTGAACAATTTTCAGGAGAAGCGGATTAAAATTGAGATAAATTTGTTCACCGTTCGACAAAAGTTCTTTTCTACATTGATACTGAGCGGAAAATTCACCCAACTTCTTTTTATTGTCCATGGTGCTAAACTTTCACCATTGAAAACAATTTGATCGCGTTTTAGAAGTTCGTACATCATTTGGTCAGAACAATTTTGCTTTACTACTAACGACATGATGGACAATGCCAGATTTGACACAGAGACTGGTCTGCAGTCACTCACAAAATCACATAGAGAAGATTGATTGAATTAGGCAAGTTCCCTTACAGCTTCGGTGTCAGACTCTGAACTTTCATCGCTTTGATACTCGGGGAAAAATTGAAATTGAGCGTTGTTCAATGACTCGTCAGTTGTTCCATTACTGCTGCACATTTCGTCGTCAATAGAATCTGATGTGATGATTTCAGGAACCGCAGTATTGTTTTGGGAAGTTTCTATAGGAAAAGAGGGCGCCTCATTTAATGAGGACAGGCTAAAATTTGATGAATCTTCGTAATAAGCAAAGAAAGAATCAAACTCTGTTGCATGTTGTGCAAATCGAATTTCTGCTTTTGGTAGACGTTTCCGTTTTACAGCTCTCACTACAGTTTGTGAAGTTGATTGCATTAAATTTGCACTCCTTCCATGCTCTTCTGTATGACTGCAAAGACAATTGACATTCTCTTCTCCAAAAGCGTCTTCGTTGTAGAAGGTTGTCAGCTCTTCATTGGGTTCTATTTGCCTCAGCGCTCGCAACCTAACACATTGTCGTTCACGATAACCACCTTTCATGTAGTAGTCGCAATTAGCTTTACAGGAATGATTGGCCCACCTAGCCACTCCAACCAGGAGTTTTCCTCCTTCCATATTTGACCAGTCTTTATACGAGTTTTCTTTTGGCAGGTTAGCTAACAATCCAACGGCTACCTCAATTTCACCAGGCTTGATGGCGCTCATCGACCGATTCACCAAGCAAAATCCTCCGTATTTGTCTGGTTCAATACTCAGTCCGAAATCCATAGCAGCTTTGTATGATTCGCTCATATCCATAAACAGTTTTTTCAGCTTTCGGTCATTGCGCAGTTTTAATTCAAAATCATCCTTACTCCATAGCACAGTCAAAAGTTTTGGTGAATTCGGGAAATCTTTCAACAATTTTTCAGACAGTTGTCCTTCGATTTGCGCTAGGTTTTCGCACTCACTCATTGCTAACTGGAACCTAAACTTTTGGTGAAGCGCAAAACCAGTAAAAAAAAACTCTCATTGGTACAAGAGGGGAACAGATATTCGTAGCACTGCAAAAATTTTACCAAAGCACATCGCTATTAACTCTTCACCTAGAAGAATTGAATTACTTTCTCTAGAAGGCAACATCCTCAGAGCAACTCAATTTTTTCAAAATAACACTGTCTCTTTGCACAAACCTGCGATATTTCTCCTTAGTACCAGAAGGCAGCGCGCCCTCTTAGCAAAAGATAAAATCACAATAAATCACGCGACTTTAAATCTTCGTCTAATAGTTTCTCGTTTATTTCTGCGAGGCAACACGCCCTCACAGCCTTCTCACTATTCTAAACAAGACTTATGCTCCCTCTAAGCGGTCACATTTAAATTCTCTCTTTAGTACCAGAGAGCAACACACCCTCATGGCACTCAAACACAACAAACTCTGACTGTTAGCGCAACACCAGTAAAAAATCGCATTGGTGCAAGAGGCAAACAGATACTCGTAGCACTGCACAAATTTTACAAAAGCACCTTGCTATTAGTTCTTCAGATAGAAGTTTTCATTTACTTTCTCCAGAAGGCAACATCCTCATAGCATCCCGAATTTTTCAATATTACACACTGTCTCTATGCGCAAACCTGCGACATTTCTCCATAGTACCAAAGGCAACACGCCCTCGTAGCACAGGAAAAAAAATCACACTAAATCACCCACCTTTAAATCTTCACCTAACAGTTTCTCGTTTATTTCTGCTCGAGGCAACACGCCCTCATAGCCTTCTCACTATTTTAAACAAAACCTATGCTGCTTGTAGGTGGTCACGTTTAAGTTATCTCATTAGTACCAAAGAGCAACACAAACTCGGAGCACTGCGCAAACTCCAAGTAAAAAATATTGCTATTATATCTTCACCTAGACCTTTTTCATTGATTTGTTCTTGATGGCAACACAACCGAATATCAATTTCACATTTCTTAGCAACATAACTGTCAGAGCAAAGCAGTAACATATCTCATTGGTATCAGGGAGAATTACACCTTCATAACAGTGCACTAATTTTACAAAAAATCACATTGCAATAGGAAAAAGTTGTTTCAAAACTTTATTTTTGAGCGTTATCAAACATTGTGTTCAGTTCGATTCAAAAGTATCGATTAAATTTAGCGGCACAAGAGATGCAGTGGCTATTTAAGATGAACTGATTTTTCAAACTATTGTTTAACAGTCAGTTAACAATCGCTACAAAACCAAAACGGGTTGTAATCAATACTAGCATAGCTTTAATAAGAAGGGAGGGGGGGTAAAAAAGAATTCTCTATAAAATTCTAAAACTATTTAGAATCATTGCTGCTTGACATGAGCACCTGTTTGTTTTTTTCTGTTTGCTAACTCAGTAGTATGGCACATTTTCAATTGATAGGTTCTCCACTGTTGTCTATTTCAATTTCAGTGCTGTTGTCTCTCTCTTCAAGAACGAGTTGTGATCGATAGCTTTTCACTTCTCTTCCCGCTTGATTGGCTGCATCCTTTGCCAGTTTGAATGCCAATCGGGGACTAAGCGGATAATTACCGTTGATAACTTCTAAAGCATTTTAAAGAATGTCGACAACTCTATCCCTTTATTAGCACAGTGCCTATTTAAACAATTACTATATTTGCTCTAATCTAAGACTTTGAAGAACCTTACAAAAGATAAACATGACAAAGTTGGTTAGTTTATGAAACGTTTTTTACCCTAAGCAGAACAATAAACATTTATCTTTTCCTCCGGTAGTGGCAGGAGAATTTTAGAGCATATGTTGATTGTCACTCATCTTTTTTTCCATTATCTAATTTATCAAGAATTATATTTAAAAAACAAACGTTATATTTAAAAAACAAAACCCGTTAACAAAACCCTAATGTTGGTTACAATTGTTGCTCTTAAAAAATCTAACCAAAAAACAGCTTAACATCAGAGCCCTCTGCCTCTTTTCTAGTTGAATGCTCAGCGACAATCATCGTTTCAACGAGTCCATTTTGTCCAAAAAATTCCTTGCGAAATGCTCGTCCTAGCCTGCTTGGAAATTCATTGGCTTCAATTTGCATCAAATCAACATCTCCTTTCATAACACTGACAACGGGGAACGTTTCAAGAAGATGCGGATTTTGATCGACACTCTCAAACCCAAACTTTTGGATTCTCACGCACTCCTCTAACTCCTCCAGCTAAACAAAACGCTTTTAAACGTTAGCATCATTTTGATATGAAATTCAGAGCGCTAGAAAACAACCAAGAAAATAGTCTTTTTCACTGAATTTACAGAACGTCTTTAGTGTCATAAATACGTAATGTCTAAAAAAGACGTAGAGTCAAAAAAGAAGCAAAATTGTAGAATTTTGTAACCAAAATATTTCAATACAATTTTCAACAGAAACCTAGCTGCAGAAGTTGAAACATGAAAATAATTGTGCAATTTTGCCGGCTTTTTTCTCTTATTCAATTTTTCGAGCAACGAAGCAGCGACTGCCTTAGATTTTTATTTTGTCTAGACATTAATTTCAAAAAACTGCAAACAGATACTACCGAATCATTGAACTCGTTCACCAGCTTCCTCTTGCGGCGATCTGATTGCTTCTTAATTTTATGGAAACTGGATTCGGCTCGTGCCATCCTTGATTGATGTTCCGCAAAAAAAAAGTTGAAACTGCTCACATGACGAACTTTTATTTTTGGCGCTCTCTATTTCGGCAGTCTTCGTTGCGTTATAGTTAACTATCAGAGATGTTAACCCCGCAGCCTGGGACACATGCTGCGTAAGAGGGGAATGAAGAGGAGTTTCGCAATCTTCTGAATTGACCTCCTCATCTCTGTTGTCACGAAGAAGTGTCTCCGGAACGAAGCTTGGAGGTTCTCTTTTTTCAATTTAGCCAAAACAACGAGTTTATGACGTGATATTCCAGTTCGTGAACCTTTTCCAAGATAGATGCATTCTGGTTGAGGCTCATTGTGAATCATTGGTTATGCTTGACCTAGCTCCAGACTTAATTTATGTTTCCAGGAAGTCCCCTGTGGCCAGCTCGATAAATTCAGGGCAGTTGAGAACGCATTTTTGCCATAATAAAACAAAAATCTGCTGTCTCGCTGTCTCGCATTAAGGGCTGTTTGCTGCAACTCAACTTCACTGTCAGTGCTGAAGTTTGTGGGCTTCACTATCTTCCTGCCCTTACTAGACGTTCGAGTTGCCATTTTTCAATCACAGAAGAGCAGAGTTTATTTTACAAAAACTGTTCATTTCACTCGCAACCGTTTTCAAGAATTACGCTCACGTTGTAGCAACAGAAGCGAGAAATAGATTGAAATCAACGCAAAGTGCTAGAAGGCAACACACCCAAATAGCACCATCAAAAAAATTCCGATCAACCCTCAAATTAATTCTAACAAGAAATCGAAAATTTATATCAGTCGAAAGGCAACACGCCCTCCTAACCATTTCAGAATTTAGAAACATAGCTTTACACTTACCCGAGCCAAAAAGATATTTATGTAGAAAAGCACTTAATATTATAAAATTTACGAATTCTTTTGGAAGGCAAATCACATATTTAGCATTGTTATCATTTCTTTAAATTATAACTTTAGAATTCAGTAAAGGCTTTGGGATCTTGCTAAGTTTTTGTTTTCCCTATTATGTGTCTCACTCTTCTTTTATAAAAAAAATTGCTGATGCTCAAACCTACGGCAACAAAGACAAGAAATTTAAATCTCTTCTTATTCTTATAATAAATCTGCAAAGAAAAACTGGACACTCGAAAAAAATTTAATTCTCTACAAACAACACATCTTATAGATTAAAGTCAGTAGAACTAACAAAATCTAGCGAGAAATTATCAAGCAAAACAAGACTCAAAAAAGCCTTGGGCGAACCTTTCTTTTGCAAAACTAATTATATCTGACTGTAAAATTTAAGTAAACTTTTAAGAATGCAACTTTAAGACAAAGAATTCGACAATTGAACAAATAGCAGAACAAACTATTCTGATTGAATTGACTCATGCTTTTTCTTAAGTTGAGCTTTTCTCATTTCCTTCGCTCCAGCACTGTATTTCCCTTTTCCTGCCAATTGGTCTTTGACGTTTAGTCCCGCCTTATTTGCAGCTGCTCTAGCCTTTTTCGCAGCCAAGGGGTGCTTTCTTCTGGGAAATTTTCTTTGAACTGGTCCTAAAGCAAAAAGGGACATAAATACGGTTGAGCACCAAGAATAAGAATCTTTACTTTTTTGCGAAAACTTAATCTCAAAAAAGCCCTCGAAAATTTTTCTTAAAAACAAGAATTTTGATTAAACCTTTTACTTTTATTTGGCATATGGCTAAAATTAAAGTGATTAAAAATTACTAAAGAACTTCAGAACGAGTTCGGAGTCTGCTGCGGCTCGTCCCGATTGCATTGTGCGTTGAGGAGAAATCATGTCAGTTGACAACCCCTTTTCTCCAGAAATCCTCCTTCTCAAATGCAAACCATAGTGGGCAGGATTATGTTCTTTATATATATGACATAAATTCCTGTTATCAAGACCATATTGCACTTCTGGTGTCTCTTCAATCTCCTGGAAATTTTCGACATTGTCCTCAAGAATTGTATCCTCGGACAGGGCGAGTCTTTCTGGTTCCAAATCCTTAATTGTCTTGCTCACCTATTAATGAAAAAAGTCTTGAGAAATGACGAAAACGTGTTGGTAAGAGCATTGAAAAACTCAACACAAAAGAACCTTTAGTACTGATCCAAATCAGTGACAAAAATGTTAGCGTTTTACTGGAAAAAACTTCCCTCAAAAAATAAACACGAGAAATTTGCAAAATTTTCAAGTAAAAAACTCCGGCTTAGTTGCAGAGTTATAAAATTTCGCTAGCAATATCCTGAACAAGGGTTAAACTTACAATACTGGAGATCTTTTGCTTCATTTCCAAAATTTTTGATGCATACTCGTTGCCCATATCCTCTAGAACCAATCCCATTTGACGCACTTTTTCCTCATTCTGAAGAAGAGCCTCTGAAAGCTTTTGGTGGTCTTCACAACACTAAATCAAACCACATTTTTTATGCCATAGGTATATTAAATGTTTCTTGAACCTAAAATTTTTGGTAACTTGCAAGTGTGTTATGTTTGTGTATATCGAAAGAGAAACGACAACAGTCATTTCAACT